>NC_133597.1:5701951-5800218 GCF_964106895.1 Numenius arquata
CCCCACCTGAGCAATGATGGGAGGGAGACACGTTTCCCCCCCCCCCCCATGGGGTGACACCAGCCCCCCTCGCCCCCCCCCCCCCCCCCCCCCCCCCCGCCCGGGGTGACACACACACCCCCCCCCCCGCTGTGACTCAGTTTCCCCACCTGAGCAATGACGGGAGGGAGACACTTGGAAACCAAGTCAGGAGCCAAACGCAAGCATTAAAATAATAATAATTTCTTAAAAAAAGAAGAAAGCACAAATTCTGGGCGGGAAAAATGGGAAGGGAGAGGGAGAGGGAGAGGGAAGGGAAGGGGAAAGGGAAGGGGAAAGGGAAGGGGAAAGGGAAGGGGAAAGGGAAGGGGAAAGGGAAGGGGAAAGGGAAGGGGAAAGGGAAGGGGAAAGGGAAGGGGAAAGGGAAGGGAAAAGGGAAGGGAAAAGGGAAGGGAAAAGGGAAGGGGAAAGGGAAGGGGAAAGGGAAAGGGAAGGGGAAAGGGAAGGGGAAAGGGAAGGGGAAAGGGAAAGGGAAAGGGAAAGGGAAAGGGAAAGGGAAAGGGAAAGGGAAAGGGAAAGGGAAAGGGAAAGGGAAAGGGAAAGGGAAAGGGAAAGGGAAAGGGAAAGGGAAAGGGAAAGGGAAAGGGAAAGGGAAAGGGAAAGGGGAAAGGGGAAAGGGGAAAGGGAAAGGGAAGGGGAAAGGGAAGGGGAAACCACACACACACCTTGCCCAAAATGAAGGGATGAAGGGGGTGCACCCACAGCACCTGCCCCTGCTTTTTTTTTGGGGGGGGGGGGCGGTGTCTCCGCTGTCCGAACAAACCTCTTCCTGCTACAGGGCTAACTCCCATACAGCAATCCCTCCAAAAGCCAATTTAATAGGGAATAACTCTTCAATTTATAACAGAAATCTGCTTTTATTCCAGATCAAGGCCAACCGCATCCTGGGCTGCATCAAAAGCAGCGTCGAGGGAGGGGGTTCTGCCCCTCCTCTGCTCTGGGGGGACACCCCCCCCCGCCAAGCGCTGCCTCCAGCTCTGGGGCCACCAACACCCAGTTCCTCGGACCAAGACCTTCTACTGCTCCGAGCAGCACCTGGGCCACCTGCACCCTATTGAAGTTTCAACACTTTCCCCTTAAATTCCTCGCCACGGGCCAAATTCCGGTGCCTATTTCCCAACGACGGCAACAAGACAGATCTTTCTCCAGCCTCCAGGTACCTAAAGCCACCACATCTGTCCACACCACCAGCCTCGCGTCAAGAGCGTGACACCAACGTGCCTCCACAGAGAAGCTCCTCAAGACCAAAAACTTACATTTTTATATATTTTTTTTTTCCAGCCTTTGTCCAACATGGAGAATATTAGAGGCCCTGGACCCCGCAACTGCTATTTGACACGACCTAAATAAATAATATCTTGTTAAATATTCATTATTTTCATTAGTGGTAAGGATGTCTCCTTTTGTTGCTCGAGGTGACTCACGGCCCCTTAAAACAACGTTGTGGGCAGAGAAATGACAAAGCGAAAAAAAAGAGAAAAAAAAAGGAAAAGAAAAGAAAAGAAAGAGATATCTTGGCTTTTTGTATTTATTCCTCCTCAGAGGCTTCCAAAATCTGAGCTGTTCGCTTTGCAATTCAGAAGATTTGGCTGCAAACTCTTGGAAAATCCAGCTGTGCTTCTCTCCCTCCTCTCTGCTGCCGCCCAGAGAGAGAGACTCTCCGAGTCAGCCCTGAAGGAAGGTGACAAACCACAGGCGCCAGACCTTCTCCTGAAGTCCCATCAACTGGTCTGACCCATAATGACCTGCACATCAAGAGCTGGCAGCCGGGGAGGGATCAGCAGCTCTGGTTGGATGTCCCCAACAGCCCTATTTGGTGCCCGCGTGCCCCTGGCCACCAGCCAGCCAAAGGGTCACGCTGTCCCTAACCATGGAGATGCGTTTCTCCATCCTTGGGTTGTCCCCAAGACCTCCACACTGTTCTCCATCAGTTTTCATGGGGGTCTTGCCAAAACAGCAGCTGGTGTAAAGCTGCGACCCGATACCGAGAGCTTTCAGCTCTCCTTCCTCTTCCTCTCCCAAGGCTTGGTTTAAACCACAGACCTTGAGGAGGTCCCATTGACCCAGAGCTCTCCACCACAATTTCATGGTACCACCAGGAGCAGCCTATAACCTCCCTGAGCTTGTTAGGATGGGAAGAGCTAACGGCAACGGTACCACTAATGACCCAAGCAGGATATTTCCCAGGAAGCAAACACAGGATCTGGGGTATTTACCACCCTGTCTGACCCACCCCATGATGGTAAGGCTTGAGATGTTCCTCCAGCTCAACGGAGCAATCCACAAACCAGTCACCACCCCAGCGAGGATGGGGAGACAGAATCACAAAATGATATGGGGTTGGAAGGGACCTCTGGAGATCATCCAGTCCAACCCCCTGCCAGAGCAGATTGCACAGGAACGTGTCCAGGAGGGCTCTGAATGTCTCCAGAGAAGGAGACTCCACCACCTCTCTGGGCAGCCTCTTCCAGGGCTCTGCCACCCTCAAAGAAGTTTTTCCTCATGTTTGGATGGAACTTTCCACGTTCAAGTTTGTGCCCGTTACCTCTTGTCAGACCCTTGGTAAGGGGTAAGGATTCCCACCACCATCACATCATCCCGCCGCCATCACATCATCCCGCCGCCATCACATCATCCCGCCGCCATCACATCATCTCACCACCATCACATCATCCCGCCGCCATCACATCATCCCGCCGCCATCACATCATCTCATCCTCTCTGCTTCTTCCCCACTACTCCACCAACACCGCACGATGCCACGAAGCCATTTTTACCACCTGTCCCATCGCTTCCGAATTCAACCCTGGCCACCGCTCCGGCTGCCGTACTCCGAGCGGCTGGAAGCAGTTGATCAGGTTGGTTTGGTTTATTACCTGCCCATTATGCTTTAAAAGAAAAAAAAAAACAAACAAACAACAACAACAACAAAAAAAACCCAAAACCACAACTTCCCCGTCTACTTGCTTAAGAGGAGAGAGCAGTTTATAAGAAGACCCTTACGCCGGAGCCGCGCTTCCTACGGATTTGCTCCATGCATTATTAATTCACGCCGTCCTCGTCCCGAGCGCGTCTATTTACCCCCCCCGCGCCAGAAGAAGGGCTCTTAAGGAGCCTTGGGGCTGGTGGCTTTTTGTGGAACATCAACTTTTCATGTCGAACAGCAGGCGGATGTTCAACGGAACGCCTGGCAATAAATGCCTAATATCCATTACGCTCATACATATCCGCGGTACCGGGATGATAGGAACATCCAGATAACGAGGGCTGCGCTCCCGAGATAGAGGGACTGGGAGGGGGCGGGGGGGGGGGGGAGAAGGAGTTATTCATTGGAAATCACACACATATATACGGTGTTAAACAGGGATACCAGCCCGGAGCTGCAGAAGGCCCCTTCTTTCGGTAGAAATCACCGCCAAATTTTAGATGAGGTTTCCCCCCGCCCCGTCTCATCACACCACCTCGGCTGAAAGTCTGCGGGGGGGGGGGGGGGAAGAAGAAAAAATTAAAAAAAAAAAAGAAAAAAGAAAAATGACATGCTGCTGCTTTGAAACGCAAACCTCTAACTGGCTTTAAAAGGAGCGTTGTGACCTTGCTGAACGGCACTGCATAATTTTTAATAGACATTTTTTGCTGGAACTGACATACTCCCAGGCGTGGTTTTATTCCGCTACCAGTTTGTTTTTTTTTTTCCAGAGGGAAATGCCATGTTTCATTGGATTTTTTTTTTTTTCATCATCCTTACATACACATACCTATAATTACTATATGCATTACAATAGCATTCACAAGCCTCGGATAAGATCCTGGCTCCATTATGTTAGACTCCGTACGTACACCCGGGGAAAAAAAAAAAAAATAACAGTCCCTCCCTTGAAGCTCTTCAAGTCAAAATAGAGAAAAGCAGAGCAAGGTGTTGAGACAAGAGCAAATTACTTCTCATTTTATGGCTAGGGAAAAAAAAAAAAATATATATAATAAAGGCTTGGAAAGGCTAAGGCACCGCATGGGGTCAGGAAGGGGATTTCCAGCCGTCTCAAGAAGGGAACAAAAGTCTCGAATTTTTTTAATAAGGCTGCGGGGTTTGTCTGCATCCATTCCCCATCCCGGGTTACTTCTGCTCCCAGTTCCCCCAGCGCGAGGGGAGAGTTAAGGGAACCCTTCTCAAAACAGCAGAGGTGAGTTATGAGCAAAGTCCCCTTTTTCTTCACGCGATTTCTTCACTAAGCGGGGGGGGGGGGGGGGGGTGATTTATAAAGCTTAACTCAAGGCATGCCCCAGCCCCCATCTGCATCCGGGGGCATTTCGGCACCGCCGTGCCCTTGCGTGCGCAGGACACACGGAGCCAGACAGACGTGTGCGTGGATGCCCGGGCTTTTGCTCCTTTAATTACACCTCCTACGGGCGAGAAAGATAAGCCCAAATGGAGTGACTGCATGAAGGGAGGAAGCCTATAAGTTATTCATAAGTTCAGGCTCAAGCTCCTCTCTTGCTTTCACTCCATGACACCTTCAAAACATATTATTCATCTATTTTTTTTTTTTTTTTAATTTTTTTTTTTTCCCCTCCTCTGGGAAGAGAGATGGTAATTGTAGCAAATATATCACTGCCAAGTCATCCTCGCAGCCGGCACGGCGCTAGGGGTAGGGAGCCCAGGCAGCGGCCGCTCTCGGGATGCCCAGGCTCCGTGAAGGACATCCCCACGCCGCCGTGACGCCCCCGGGGACCACACCGGGTCCAACCCATCACCCGGACCTTCACCGCCCCCCACCCTTCCAGGTGGCAAAAAACCCAACCCTATCCATCCATCCATCCATCCCTTCCACCCCCATTCTAAATTAAAGCCCCCCAGAGCCCCCGTTTCACATTTTCAAACATCTCCGTGGCAGGTTGAAGGACGTTCCCACGGGACCGAGCCCGGCAGAGCTCCGACTGGGACCGCTGATTCCCCGGCACCCCGTTTTCATCCCACCCCAATGGCATTTGGGGCAAATTTTGGGCTCGGTTTCGGGCTTGCGGGGGAAATGAAAAAAACCACGATCGCCAGCGGAGAGTTTTTGGAAACAAGAGCCACAGCACAGAGGTTTTGTTTGCCCTCTCAAGGCTGTTCCAGCCAGAACGAAGCACCTCACGCCACTGCCAAGTGAAGCAGCTCTCCTTGAGGCTCCAGAGGTTAGGTTTTTTTGGTTTTTTTTTTTTTTTTTCTTTTTCTGAATGCAGCGACACGGATCCTCGTCTCGGCCCCCACAGCACAGAGGATTTGTTGTGCTCCAGCGCAAAAATAACCCTGAAAGCAACATCTATGGTCACACCAGGGACGGGGGCGGGAGGGGGCTCCGGCATCGGCAGAAGGCGCCTGGGAGGAGGGAGACGGGGCATGGATTTTATTTGTCCTCGATTCCCAGGGAGGTCATTTACTGCAGTGCCCCTGGCACTTCCCCAGCCCTTTCTAGCACATTTGAAGTCTTGTGAGTTTTTCTTAATCTCATCTCCTTCATTGGTTATTGCTCCTTCAGTGCTGAACTCAGCAAGATCGCCTCTGTTTAGAGAAAGATTAGCGCCGAGTACATTAAACACGGTAATGCCGTGTACTAAAGGGCGCTGGGTCACCACCCCCCCAGCTCCCAACGCCCCCGAACACCTTCCCAAAAAAACAGGGGAACTCTTGCTGGGCACGTTTTTATTGCTCCGGTGGGCAATATCTAACGGGTGCCAGCCTCGGCAGCAGGCTCTTCCCAAACAGCCCAGAGCATTACAAGGAACCCTTCAGAGATTAAAAACCCCAGCGACCAGCGGCTCCAGCGCTCGGCACGCCTTGTTTCCCATTAAAATCGAACCGAGGGCAAATTACGCGCCGAGGGACGAGATGATCTTCACGGAACAAGCACAGAGGAAGGGTGGATGGAGAAGGGGTTGGCTCAGCCAAGGAGAACGCCTGCCCAGACCCACCCCAAACTCCTTGAACAACTCCTCAAAACCTCAAACTCAGAGGGAGCAGTGACCGGCATCCCTGGAGAACACAATTTTCCCCATTTCAAGTGTGTCTCAAGTGAAACAACAGGGTTTGACCCACCAAGGTGCTAAAAGCCTCTGTGAGAGGTGCTCAACGGCCACAGTTTCCTTGGTCCCACCACCCTCTCAATTTACTCCTTTCCTCCCCAAACAAACCCCATTCCTCCTCCCTCCAAAGGTTTTGCAGGGACGTTTTCCAGCATCCCACCCGCCGGAGCACGTGCTGCCGTTAGTCCCCGTCCCAACCGGGCTCTTATCGCGGCTCACCGCCCTCGCTCCCCGCTTTCCAGTTGATTAGATGTCTATTTACCTACAGATTACAAGGAGGCAACAAGTCCACCCGGGGAAGAGGCACCGTCGCACGGGCAAAGACTCTGCAAACAGATGGCTGGAAGAGATAGAGGATGTTTACTGCCTCCTGAGTGCCTCTGGGCTTGAGGGTGACACAAACCCTGGCACATCCCTACCTTTCTTTTCATTTTTATTTTTTTTTTTTCCCTCCTCAAGCTCTCTACCACCCTCTCCGGGGCTTGGAGAGGGATGACAAAGACTCAGCCGGTTGCCTGGAAGATGCTGCAAGACACACTGGTTTTATAAGACCTGCCCTCAGAGCTCTTTGTTTAACGTTTACAACCATCTTTTCAAAACCAACAAATGGATATTCATTTCAGGGGGTGAAATGAACACCTGTACAGCTCTTCTCCAGCCCCTGGGAAAGTAGGGGTGACGGCAAGATGGCCAAAGCTCATCAGAGACCCACCACACCACCACCTTGATGACCCGGGTGATCTCACCCGGACCTGGGGACGCAGGGAAAGCCACCACACGCCATTTATCAACCAATTTTCTCATTTCTGGAAGGACCACCCCGGGCACAGCAGAGGTGATGTCTTTGCTGAGGTGCTCGAACACTCCCAGCACCTATTTTACTTCCGAGAGCTGATGAGACACCTCCAAACCCAGCCTCTACTTACCGGCCAGCCCTCAAACACCGGAGCCTTTGTACCCCAGACGAAGACAGAGGGAAAAATAAATGTGCGCTTTACAAAAACACTTTCTGTGATAGCAGGGCCGTTAGAGACCCTGCAGAGCATCTAGGGATTTCTTCCCATCTAATTCATGACTAGGGATTTCTTCCCATCCAATCCACGTCTCCCGCTCTCCCGCTGCCAAAACCCAAACCCAGGTAAAGCCAAGCCCTGGGAAAAACAAGATTAATTTTCCTCCTCCCCCCAGTAACCTGCATTTGCAGTTTTAAATTCTCCCACACATCCTGGCACCCCAAACTAATTGCATTCCCCGCGTGCTCCTTGTCCTTCTCCCCCCCCCTCCCCACCCCAATCTTTAAAGGCTTGTGGTGTTGTAGAGCAGGCTCAAAGCACGTTCGAGATTAGTTCTGTAACCCGCCCAGCAGAGCCAGAAAATTGAACGTGGTAGAAAAAGAAGGGAAGGAGGGAAAAAAAAAAAAAAGAAAAAAAAAAAAGAAAAAGAAAGAGCCAGCTCTTGTCAAGAGCGCGGTAGTACAAGGAAGTAATTTTTCTCTCCCCATTTCAGTTGGACGTCGCTGTTTACGTCCGCGCGAGACGCTGCATCCTTTCTTCTCCATCCTGCAGCTGTAGCATCGGCAAATTGGAGAGGGGAGGCACCGGTGGGGGGGGGGGTGGGGAGGGAAGGCGAGAGCAACTGGAATTGGATCCTATTGAATTTTCAATAGGACACCAAAATATACACATATATTTCAGCCTGCGCGTGTACAGAGAGACAGAAGTCAATGGAGGAATCTGTGAATAGTCGGTTCCCAAATAATTACAGTGGGGGGAAAAATCACTGGAATAATTAGCAGTTGCTACCAGAACATTCAGGGAAATGAAATGCCGACTGCTGTTTATTAAACAGCAGTTTATTTTCCATTTAGGATGTTTGGGACGAAATTAGGTGGCAAACACAGAGCATCACTGAACGATGGGAAAAGCCTGGGACCATTAAGGTTGTTCAAGCTGCGTCGCTCCTTCCTTCCATTCCTTTCCCTCCTTCTGCCTTCCCTGGCTGGTTCCTTCCTCTTTTCCCTTCCCCTCCAGCTGCAGCAGCCTGGGGAAGGGGCTGTCAGGCAGCCCTGATGCCACAGGAGGAAGAAAGATGGTCTCTGCCCTCCCATCCCACCGCTGCAGCAGTGCTGGGGGATGCTGGCGCTGAACCAGAAATGGGATGGGACTGGGAGAACTAGCAATTAGAAGGTCACCCTTTACCAGCTTCAACTTTCAAAAGCTTTCACGTTCTGGGGTGGGTTTTTTTTCCCACCAATATCCTTGGAAAGATGACACACAGCCCACACGTACCCCCAACGCCTCCAACACCCCCTGGTTTTCTTATGTCTTCAAGACCAAAGACCATGCAAAAAAGGTTGTGGAGCACATGAGAGATCCCCAGCACGGACCAACAGGTCTGAGCCCTGCAACAGCAAAGCATCTTCTTTGATCTGCTGAAGAGATCCTTTTAGATGCCATGCTTGGGCACATGGAGGACACGGAGATGATTCAAGATAGCCAGCATGGCTTTACTAGGGGCAGATCCTGCCTGACTAACCGAGCAGCCTTCTATGATAGAGTGACTAGGTCAGTAGATAAGGGACGACCTATGGACATGATCTATCTGGACTTCAGTAAGGCCTTTGACACGGTCCCTCACAACATCCTGCTTGCCAAATTGGAGGGATACGGATTTGGTGGGTGGACTGTTTAGTGGATAAGGAATTGGCTGGATGGTTGCACCCAGAGGGTGGTACTCAGTGGCTTGAAGTCCAGATGGAGAGCAGTGACAAGTGGTGTCCCTCAAGGGTCCGTCCTGGGACCAGTACTGTTTAACATTTTTATCAAAGACATAGAGGGATTGAGAGCACCATCAGCAAGTTTGCAGATGACACCAAGCTGTGTGGTGTTGTTGATACACCAGAGGGACGGGATGTCATTCAGAGGGACCTGGACAGGCTGGAGAGGTGGGCCCAGATGAACCTCATGAGGTTCAACAAAAGCAAGTGCAGGATTCTGCACCTGGGAAGAAACAATCCTCGGTATAAATACAGCCTGGGGGATGAGGTATTTATTAGAAAGCAGCCCTGAGGAAAGGGACTTGGGGGTGCTGATGGAGGAGAAGCTGGACATGAGCAGGCAGTGTGCTCTTGCAGCCCAGAAGGCCAATCCCATCCTGGGCCGCATCAAAAGAAGTGTTGCCAGCAGATCCAGAGAGGGGATTCTGCCACTTTGCTCTGGTGAGACCTCACCTGGAGCACTGTGTGCAGGTCTGGAGCCCTCAATATAGGAAGGACATGGACCTGATGGAGCGGGTCCAGAGGAGGGCCACCAAAATGCTCAGGGGGTTGGAGCACCTCTGCTATGAGGACAGGCTGAGGGAGCTGGGGTTGTTCAGCCTGGAGAAGAGGAGGCTCCGGGGAGACCTCATAGCGGCCTTCCAGTACCTGAGGGGGGCTACAGGAAGGCTGGGGAGGGTCTGTTTCCAAAGGCCTGCAGTGACAGGACGAGGGGCAATGGCTTTAAGTTGGAGAAGGGGAGATTTAGACTGGATATTAGGAACAAGTTCTTTCCTCTGAGCGTGGTGGAACACTGGAACAGGTTGCCCAGGGAGATGGTTGAGGCCCCTTCCCTTGAGATATTCAAGGTGAAGCTCGACGAGGCCCTGGGCAACCTGGTCTAGTTGGGGGTGTCCCTGCTGACTGCGGGGAGGTCGGACTAGATGACCTTTGGAGGTCCCTTCCGGCCTGGACCAATCTATGAATCTACGAATCTGCTGGGATAAGTAGCAGGAAGAGCCCACGACCCACGTACGAACAACAGGTAGATTCTGGAAACTTGTATTTAGGAAGAAATATTAATTTCCCCGCCTGGTAGATATTGTCTGGCATGGTTCTCAGCTTTGCAAAATAGGATAGGAAAAAGAAATAATCAAACACACCCCCCCCCCCCATGTGGGGCTCAAACACACACCTGGAGGTCGTTCCCACCATCCCCACGTCCGAGTTGGGATTTGAAGGAGGGATTTGCTTTTGGATCCTGGTGGAGTGAGGAGAGGAAAGGGGAAAGAGGGGCAGGGTGTCAATAGGGAAAGGAGATGGGGGACCGTAAATTTATCCACATCCTTCACCCGCTCCCACCCAGAACATACCACATTATTCCGCTGTAGCGTAACGGAACCAGACGTGGATCAACAGAGGAAGGAGAGATGGAGTTTGAAGGGGATGGAAGCGCTTCTGTGTATATGCCCACGATTTAAGATATCTCAAAAGATTTCACACCGTATTTCACCTAATTCACATTTCCCAGCTTCTCCCTTCGCAATGCGAGAGGCGAGCATAAATGAGACAGGTCAAAAGCCTCCTAAGCTCGAAACATCTCCAGGTTTGCAAAATCACTTTCAAAAGCTTCCAGTTGTGGATTAAGCAGGGTTATCTACCGCCGGTGGGATCAAACCACGCTCCCCAAAACTCATCGTACGGGCAACTTCGCGCCTCACAGACACAGAATAAACCACCTTCAACGCTTTGAAAACGGATTTACGCCTTTCAGACACACATCAGCTTATAATCAGACAAAAAAAAAAAAAACCACCAAAAAACCACCCAGTCTACGGTACCTTGGAGATGTCTTCTCCTTGAAGAGATGCAGCAGGTCCAAAGAGGGGGTGAGGGGGCTCCAAGTCAGCCTGGCCCTGCCTGCAACAAGAAGAGGATGCTTGTTCATGCAAGGTGCAGAGAATTCAACCATTTCTGGTTAGTTTAGTTATTGGGGGAGGAAAAAAAAAAAACCAATTTCTAACATTATTTTTTCTATGAGCATAACACCACGGCCTAAGGAGACGCAGAGAAACCTTCCCCATTGCACAGTCCAATCCTGAGCTGGAAAATGTAATAAATTCCCCAGCAATTTTGGGGGGGTGGGTATGGTGGGGTTTTTTTGCGGGGGGAAAAGACTGTCCTCAAGCACCGAGCATCCTCAGCCCGCGCCGGCATCCCTACACAAGGATGCAGGAGAAGTGCCCGACTGCGCAAACGAACCCAGGAGGGAATTCAGGCCGTGCCCCAGAGAAAAACAGGGGCCCAAACCCATCAAACCATGGGGAAAAAAAATACGACCTTGCTATTAAACATGGAGCTAAAATAATGCTACAGCTTATTGACAGCTCTACCACATCCCTCCATGCTAACTTGACTTATCATACCTATTAACGCTGCAATTCAGTGGCCTCTATTTCTTTGTACCACCTCTGCTCTGCAGCAAAGCCAACTTCCAGCATTGGAAAAAAAAAAAAAAAAAAAAAAAACACCACCACAAAACAAAACAAAAAAAAAAAACCTACCACAATGAAGCAAGCATCCAACACAATAAAAATAAATTAAAACCCCTAGAGGACACCGAGAAGAGTTGTGGCTTCTTTTACTGCGTTTTCCAAGGTGCTGTTTAAACACAGACCGGGGGAAGGTGCATAAATACATCAGTTGAGCCCTCTGGCCTGCAGGAGCGTTGGCAGAGCTCAGAGAGGATGGGAACTGGGATAATTATACCTCTGCCTCGGCGGTCGCAGCCCACAGCCGGGGTGGATGCACCGAAACGGCTCGTCCATCCCCAACCCACCCCATTTCGGCCCCCCCACCCCGACCCCAGCACGGGATGCAAAAATTACTGGGGCAAGCTCCTATCTTTAATTCCCTTCTCAAATCATCCGCTGGTTTGCAAGAGGGAGCAAAATTGAGCTTGCTCTAACCCCCACGCCTCCAAAATGCGGGTTTTCTAACCCAGCTGCTGCAAAAACACATCTTTTCACCCTCAAAACCCCCACAAGTTTTACAGCTAAGCAAGGAACAGCCGATATTTCCAGCTGGGACTGGTCTTTGCCTTCTTTTGCTGCCCAAGGTGTGTGTGTGTGGGGGGGGGGGGGGGGGGGGGATCACAAAGGGGAGGGTGGCACAGCACATCGTAGCCCCCTCCCTGCTATTTTAAGGGATGGAGTGTTAATGTGCACGGCAGGCAGACAGAGAACACACACAAATAGCACGTACACACCGGGAGGGCAATTCCCTCCCCCGAGCGCTGGTTTTAGTGACGTTTCTCCCACCAAAAGCAGGGGGGCTCCTCAGGGATGCTCCAGGAGAAAGCACAGCCTCAAAACGAGCAGGGGATGGGGAGAAAGAACGTTTCCCTCTTATTTAATCTGTATTCCATTATAGCATCCACCTTTCCCATCATTTATCACTTCATCCTAAACCACCCCCCCTCCCCAGCCACACACCCAGAGATCCGGAGATCCCGGTACCCCCCTTGTCCGGCATCCCGTGCTCGAGGAGGGACAAAAACACCTCCTGAGATACGACTTGATCTGAAGAGGCAGAGCAGACGGATAATAGCATCGCAGCGCATGCTACCAACTACTACCACCAGAGCTTCAAAAGCAACCTGGGTTTAGGGATTAACACCTAAAATTCCCTCTCCCGTTTTGCAAGGACCCCGGGTCTCCGGATAGAAAACGGGAAAGACCACCCCACCCGCTGGCAAAGCTCCTGAGAGCGGCCCGTGCCACCAAAAATAAAGGTGTTTCTCCTCCCAGACAGCACCCCTTCCTCTCCGAGAGCTCTTCGGTTGCCCAAACCACCCTCCTGCTTGCCTTTTATCCCAGGAGGAGGTGGCCCACCAGCACCTACCTACCTGGGAGGCAATTAATCCGCCCCAGGCAGGGCAAAACCCAATTCCTCCGAGCTCAGCCCACAGCACGAGGAGCCGTGTCAGGCTCGGGCGGTTCGTGGTTATCGATAAACTCCACAGGTTTTTTGGACACCGAGGGAGCCGCAGCTTCAACGCCTGAGCAGACAAGCCCCTGTTTTCCCTGCGTTTTATGCAGAAATGGGTTTCTTCAGCTCCTTTCCCTGGTGACCGCACAACTTCGCAGGCATCAAACCAGAACCTAGCATTGTGGCAGTTGCTCCTTCAGTTACTCCCCCAAAAACCCCCAAAAAAGAGCCCTTGATGTCTCCAGGTAGCAGCTCGGGGCAAGTTCTCCCCATATGGATGGTCCTGGGGAATGAGCTCACCCACGACACGCAGAGTTTTGGGCAACGCATCCTCCTGTCCTCCCTCAAGAGCGAGGGGTTAGCAGGATGGAGAGGGACAGAGTGCTTTGGGGACATCACCATGGGATGGACACTTGGGAAATCTTCAAGGTCCCTTCCAACTCCAACCGTTCCATGATTCTATGGATCCACCTCTTTGCCGGGGTTTTGGGGGGAGACCTGAGGAAGGCCATGGGTTGACATTGGTGTCTCCAAGTCCTATCAGCAGAGAAGCCCCCTTCTGATCTCATATCCCTGCCCAGGACAGGGGGGTGGAACGAGATAGTCTTTAAGGTCCCTTCCAACCTAAACCATTCTATGACTCTATGAAATTCATGCCACACACGCTGGTGGCCCCACCGCGGCAGCAGAGCAACTGTGGGGAAGAAAACCCACCGCTGCCCCCGGCCGCAGCCCCCCCCCCCCCCCCTATTCCATCTAATGCGATAACACTCATCGTAATAAATATTGTTCAAAGTGAAAGCCTCTCCGGAGACTTCAAATCTCGGGCACAGGTGTTCAGGCTGTGGTAATTGGGTGACTCACTCATTAAAGGAAATGCAATTTAAAATCTATTATATTTTTAAAAAAAAAAAAAAAACCCACAAAGGTTTTTATCCCCCTCCCCTGTTTCTGGCCCAAGCCCAACATTAACCAGGCTCCCCCCAGGGCTTTGCAGGGCTATTTCTGCGACGGAGGAGCACGACACGGACCTCACCCTCTCCCGTTCTCCCCTTCGTTTTGCAGAGCCCTTCTGATAATTTTTTTCTTCTAATATTCATATTAAAAAATAACTAAAAAAAAAAAAAAAAGGGGAACTTGCGGAAGACCAGAAGGGAAAAGAGCTACGAGGATGGATTGGGTGATAAAAACCAGCTGAGGTGAAGGACTTTGAGAAACTCTTTAGTTTGAGAGGGGAGAGAAGTAGAGGATGAAGAAAATGCCAGGTGATTTCTCCCAAGCAGGGAAAGACACAGCAATAACCAACAACCAGAAGTTAAAGACAGACAAATTAAATGCTGCACAAATGTTTAGCAGCGAGGGTGATTAACCTTTAAAATCCACTACCAACGGCGGTCCCGGATTCAGCATCTCCCGAGATCCTTAAATCAAGCCTGAACACCTTTTTTGGAAGATTTATGGTCCACAAACACGAAATCCTAGGCTCGGGAAAGAGGTATCTAATGACTTTCCGGGGCTTGTTTATGTGATCTAAAAGTCCCTTCTGGCCCTCAATTCATTGCGCGGCTGCAGCTGATCCTCAATAGATCTCGGGAAGTGCAATCCCGCCCGGCCAACCCTGCCATCAACCCCCAAAGTTTGGCATTGAAGCTGCTCGCTGTGTTTCTGCTACCACAACACCACCACCTCCCACCCGTGCCTTGCCTGAAATTCCAGCTAAATCCCGATAAAACGGGGCAAAGTTTCAATTCGACCTCCTCCCCCTCCTCGCCTTCTCCTCCTGCCCGTCTGCAGTTGACTTTGGGTGAGAATAAAGTGAAAAAAGGGGCCGTTGGAGAGATTATTCTCCACGAGTTGCTTCTTGGCTCCAGTTTTGCAAATCCAAACGGGAAACAACTCGACCCGAGCAGCCGCCCTGGCTTTTCCAGGCACTCCACTTCTCTTTGCATACAAGCGGCTCTGTGCCCTACGGTGCGGGCAGGTCACAGGGCCAAGGTTATCCCACTCCTTGGGCAGAAGAAGCAATGACAGAAAAGCATTTTAGAGCCGCGTAATTGCAACGGCGGTGGAAGCTTTGTGTACACAGACCTACTGGCAGAGGGAGAAACCACGCTTCCAGCCAGCAATATTATAGAGGCAAACATTTGGAGTGCCAGGGTCTGCTGTGGCTCCTTCTCTCTGCCTTTCCCTCTCCAAGAAGACATCCTTCATTTGCTCTTGCCCTGAGCTCTCACGCTCGGTGATTACCAGGAGTCACCAGAGCTTTACGGAGCTCACCTCGTGGTTATCCTGTCGTGCACCACCCGAAAAACCACCCGGGGGCTCAGCCTGAAAACACATCTATGGGGTGGTGGATGGTGCCCAGGACACGTTCCACGGTCACGGCATTGGGGGAGGTGACTTTCAAACACTCAAATTAAGCCCAAACACGCAGGAACGGCGCGTGATTCTCACCTGCACGTTCAACTAATGCTTATGGAGAGCATAACCCAGCATCACCCTCCTCTTAAGACTTCCTTTCACTGCTGATTTATATCAGGCAACCATTTCTAGCGCAGACCTGGTTGTAACACACACACACCACCCCCCCCTCCTTTTTCCGCTTCAAGATGTTGCCCTTCATTTTTTCTGGGTTCATTTGCTCTTCCCAGCGAAGGGTTTCCCTGCACCGCCGGCATTTAGCAGCGAAACGCAAGGTTCAACCCATGTCTTCTCTCCAGCTGGGCTTCTCCCGGGAATTTCCCACCTTATTTCAGCCCAGACGGAGTTTTTGCAGGCGCTCGAGGCGTGCAGCGAGTGAAAACGCAGAGATTCAGCCTTTTCCTGGCTGCAAGCAAGCAACAACCTGAAATTCAATGGCTGGAATCTCAACGGTGGTGGCTTCCCTCTCCATCAGTCCCATTAACCCCCGGATGACAAAAGCCTTTGCCTTCTGCTGGCGCTCCCCCTGCCCGAAAGCTCTGCCCACACCCTCTGACCTCCTCCAGCACATTTATCAGGGTCCCACCGCTCTGATTTCCAAGAGGCAAACGCTCCCCCTCGGCTTATTCCTGGCACCTGGAAGCACCGGAGGAAGACGGGAGCGATGTCCTCTCCATTGGAAGCTGGAAGGGGGCTGAGTTTACCCGTGGAAGAGCTGGACCCGGGCCCAAAGTCAGCAGAATCCCTCTGATGCAAGCAAGATCAGAAAAACG
Organism: Numenius arquata; assembly: GCF_964106895.1. Lineage (NCBI taxonomy): Eukaryota > Metazoa > Chordata > Aves > Charadriiformes > Scolopacidae > Numenius > Numenius arquata. The sequence goes on from NC_133597.1 coordinate 5,717,990, forward strand.
CTGCTTTTGGAGGGCTACCAACTGATCCACCGTGCCTTGTCCCAAGCCGGTAACTGTTGATCACGGAATCATGGAATTGTCGGAATTGGAAGGGACCTCTAGAGATCCCCTAGTCCAACTCCCCTGCCAAAGCAGGGTTGCCCAGAGCACATCACTCAGGACTGCATCAAGACCAGGTGGGTCTTGAAGATCTCCAGAGAAGGGGACTCCACCACCTCCCTGGGCAGCCTGTTCCAGGGCTCTGCCACCCTCACCGGAAAGAAGTTTCTCCTTATATTTGAATGGAACTTCCCATGTTCCAGCTTGTGCCAGTTGCCCCTCGTCCTGTCACTGGAAACCACTGAGAAGAGTCTGGTTCCATCCTTCTTCAACCCACCCTTTAGGTACTTGTAAACATAGATAAGGTCTCCCCTCAGCCTTCTCTTCTCCAGGCTAAAGAGCCCCAGCTCTCTCAGCCTTTCCTCATCAGGGAGATGCTCCAACCCCTCCATCATCTCTGTTGCCCTACGCTGGACTCTCTCCAGTAGTTCCCTGTCTCTCTTGAACTGGGGAGCCCAGAACTGGACGCACTATTCCAGTTGTGGCCTCACCAGTGCAGAGCAGAGGGGGAGAATGACCTCCCTCCACCTCCTGGCCACACTCTTCCCTACGCAGCCCAGGATCCCATTGGCCCTCTTGGCAACAAGGGCACATTGCTGGCTCATGGATAGTTTGCTATCCACCAGGATCCCCAGATCCTTCTCCTCTGAACTGCCTTCCAGAAGATCCACCCCTAACCTATATTGGTGCCTGGGGTTCTTCCTCCCCAGGTGCAGGACCCTACACTTGCCCTTATTGAACCTCATGAAGTTCTTCTCTGCCCAGCTCTCCAGCCTGTCCAGGTCATGCTGGACGGTGGCACAGCCCTCTGGAGTGTCAGCCACCCCTGCCAGTTTGGTATCATCAGCAAACTTGCTGAGGATACACTCTGTCCCCTCGTCCAGGTCATTGATGAATGTTTATCCGCAGCTTGACTTCCAACAAAGTCAGCGGCTGCCCAGGGTGGCACCGAAAAGCTTTTGTCCCTGTGATAAGGACCCTGCTACGCGTCCCGTGGTACCCAGCAAAGCCCCAGCCAGCCTGCATCCCCCTTCGGCTGCCCACTCATCCTTTGCCCGGGGATGCAGCCTTGCTCCGACGGAGGAAACCACAGGCCAAGGCAATCTGGAAGCAACACCTGACTCCTGCCCGTTTTGAGCAGCTTTCAGGCAATTTTCTGGCTCCAGAAACAACCATCAGGCAAGGACTTGGCTCCTACAGCACCCCATCAGAGGGAGGAAGGGAAGAAACCAACACCTTGTCCTCTCTTTCCCTACCCAGCCCTAGAGCAGGGGGAGAAGATGCTGCTGCGAAGAGGTAAAATCCCACCATGGAAAATCCTGCGGGAAATTTGGCCATGGCTTTGCCGGGAGGAGGGAGGGGAACCGAGAGCCGGAGCCGCTCACCGGCCGCCTGCTGAACATTCCGGAGGGGTAAATTAAAGGCATTCATCTCACCGCCACTCACAACGGCACCGTTTTCACCCAACACACAAGTTTCTGACAATCAAGCTAATTTACTTCAATAATAAATGAAAAAGGGAAGTTTTCTTTTATAACAGCAATCAGGGACGAGTGCCGCGGTGCATTTTGGTGTGGATTTTTTTTTTATTTTTTTTTTTTTTATAAAGCAAACTCCATTCAACTCATTCTCTTTAAATAAAATGATTCCTTTATCTATTATTCATTTGAAATACCGAAGGAGGACACGAGAGACTGTGGAAGGGTGTAGTTTGTTTCTGACATCTCTGGGAGAGTTTTTAGGAAGACAAAACACACGGAGCTTAGGGGTTTGGTAGTCAAGAGCCCGGTATTTCCATTTCCTCCGCTTTACAATTTTATAACGGTGCCCATCACTCCAGTGTCTACATGCAAATCTTTGCTAGTTGAACCCGTGTTATTTCCTCGCTGGTATTCATGAAAATCAAGAAGTTTAAGGGTCCTGTGCCTATACGTGAGCATCAGCACCTCCAGAGTGCAATTCATCCAACCAGCCTGTCTGGGAGAAGATAAACGGCCTCTGGAGATGCCTATTTCTCTCCATCGACGAGTAAGGACCCCGAGGCAAACCACCCCGATGTTGACGTCCAACTTTTAGCCATGAAAGTCAGAGCAGATTAATCCAACCCATTACCAAGGCCTTTAATTTTTGCCAGCTTGATTTACAAGTGCTTGCTCAGCACGTTGAGTCCCGACACCACAACACGGAGTGGACCCAAGGAGTCCTTTTCTCATCTTCCCGCTTTGGATGTGATAACCTTTCCTCTGCCAGGCACCTCACAGTACTAAATGCAGGTAAAGTAAGAATTATCCTTTCTGAAAACTTTCTCTTGGAACTCCAAAAATTGGAAATGTTCCATTAAGGTGCACTGTTGCCAGAGTTTTTAACCCACTTGGAGACGACCAGCTCTTTCTAAAGGAAGAATGGACCATTATCCTCGCTTTGTAGATGGGGAAGTAGCTGAGTCATGAATAAAACACAGGTCTGGAGCCATAATCTACTGCTCTGGCCTTATGAAATATATATTACCTGCAGCATTCCTTGGTACAACCCCAGGGACTCTGCCAGAACCATCTGAGCGTGGTGAGAGCCTGGCCCAGGTTGCCCAGAGAAGCTGTGGCTGCCCCATCCCTGGAGGGGTTCAAGGGCACGTTGGAGGGGGTTTGGAGCAACCTGGTCTGGTGGGAGGTGTCCCTGCCCAGGGCAGGGGGGTGGAAAGAGATGATCTTGAAGGTCGCTTCCAATCCAAACCATTTTATGATTCTATAATTGCGCAGGAGGCTCGAGATCCGCCTGGATACAGCTGGGTCACATCTGGATTCACGGACCTGGCCGGTGTTAACCAAGAGGGATGAAAGTGCCTGTGGTCCTGAGGTGCAGATGGGAGCCCCCCTGCTGCAGATAATCACGTTCAACAGATCTTAGCCATCTAGTCTGGCCAGTCCAAGCCCATCTTCAGTGCTGGAGATGGCTTCTTTCAGTGTTTCAGCAGCTGGTAGCAAGGCGATGGCTTTACCCAGCGCAGCTGAAGCTCCCATACTGCCCACGTGCCCTTTTTGCCATAGCTGCAGGTTGACAGCATCTCGAGGATGGTGTTCAGCCCTCCCTCGCACACTCCTGTGCACGATAAACCTGCCCAGAGCCTCCACCACATCAGTCTTGCCTCCTAACTGGGTGCCTCCTGGGGGCCCATTAGGCTGGAGACCCCAATCAGTGCTTGTGGGTACATTTCAAGCTGCCTCCCACGGCCTCCATGAGATGAATCCAGCCTTTGGCTGCTCAGTTTTTGTTAATTGTAGCTATTCCAGAGGCACAATGGAATGGTTTTTTTATTCCTCCAGCATTGTGTGCTGGCAGGTGGATCCCATTACTGCTCCCACCAGTGGGACTCCCCAGCTGCAGGGGAGGAGGATAGAACCATAGAATGGTTTGGGTTGGAAGGGACCTCAAATATCACCTCATTCCATCCCCTGCCCTGGCCAGGGACACCTCCCACCAGACCAGGTTCCTCCAAGACCCCTCCAACCTGGCCTTGAACCCCTCCAGGGATGGGGCAGCCACAGCTTCTCGGGGCAACCTGGGCCAGGCTCTCACCACCCTCACAGCAAAGAAGTTCTTCCCCACATCTCATCTCCATCTCCCCTCTTTCAGGGTCAAACCCTTCCCCCTCCTCCTATGGCTCCCCTCCCTGATCCAGAGTCCCTCCCCAGCTTTCCTGGATCTCCTTTAGGGACTGGAAGTGGTTCTAAGGTCTCCCTGGAGCCTTCCCTTCTCCAGGCTGAACAACCTGCCCGAGCTCATCTTCAGGGCTGGAGATGGAGCCTGAAGGAGTTGTCTTCAGCAAGCAAAAGCCAGGACATCTGCTTGACCCTGATGCCATCCTTCCGACACCCTGCCCCACCTGTTTGCTTGGCTGAAAACTGCAGACTAACCCCTCCTCAGCTGGGAACACACTTTCCTGCTCCCAGCGTAATGAAGTCCAGGTCCATAAAGCAATTTTCCAGCATCACGTTGCAGCCAGGCCATGCGGAGATGGCCCTAAATGGACTCTTAAGATCACTTTCCTTGGGTTGCTGTCCATCCACCAACAGGCCGGTCAATTAAAAGCGGTCACGATGCACTAATTTTTCACTGCCAGCACACAGAGGAGACTGATTCAATGGCCCATAGAAGCCACAGAGCACCCTGGGTCAGGGCTTGCTTTTGGCCACGGTTCCCCTGGGTTGGATGGGCAGCGTGAAGCTTAAAGTGGCTCCTGGACGTGGCCAAGAGGTTTAATTTGCCTTTTTTTTTTCCAGTGTAGACCCACCCTAATTCTTCTGGGAGAATTTTTTACCTATTCCCAAGGATTTTGTGCTCCTTCCTTCTTTCCTTGAGGGTACTGAACCCAAGGAAGGCAGCAAGAGAGCTCTGCAGGAAATTTAGAGCCTGGAGATGCGCTGATTTTCCCCCAGAGGGAATGGAAAAGTTGGCAACGTTGCACTGGAGAGCTGAACAAAGGCGGCACGAGTTGTGGGAGCAACAAAACCCACCGCCTCCCCCCTCCCCTATCCCATCTCAGGCCCAAGACATCCCTCCTGCTCCATCCTTTCCCTGCTCCAACGCTCCCGACTCCATCCCCTCTCCCTGCCGGTCTCCTGCAGCGTGGCCCCCACTAATCTATGCCCTGGAGCCCCGGCTATTGATCACTGTGGGCTCTCAAGTAAACTTTGGTTGTAAAGGTTTCATTAGGCTGCCTCAGAGTCATTACATCAAGTAATGGAAGACATCCATCTTTCTCCTGCTCCTCCGCGGCAGCCAATAGAAATGGGTCCAAAGAGCGTTAATCAAGCTATGAAAACTCATTGGCAGCTCGCGCTTTGATGAAGAAAAGCCCTGCTGGGGTTCAGAGGCCACAGCACCTCAGGAGGAGTCTGGTCTCCCACTACCAGAGCTCATAGATTTGGTTTCGACATGAATGAAGGCTTTCCTCCTCTCCAAGGGTTGCTATGGAGAGCCATGGGTCCAGCTACATGGGGCATGGTGTTGTCCCAGCCCACAAGCGAGCAGGGCATCTCCACAAGCTCCAGGGCATCGTTTTTCCCCAGGTTCTTTTACTTTCCATATTTACCCAAGCCCCAAACTGAATCCTAGCAAGGGTGAGTCAAGATCTCAAACCTCCCCTTGGTCCTTGCAGATGTTTTGCCCCGTGCAGCTGGATGCCAAAGGAACGGGAGAGAAGGGATTTGGGCTCCCTCGGGGCTCTTGAGGGGGGCATGGAACTTCTGAAGCCAATATTCGATGTTTAATCAAGGCTAAACGCTCACTGTCACCCTTCTGTCAAGTGGCAAACGTCCCCAGCCTCACAGGTGAGCAGTAATCTCGATTAAGTCACGCTCCGGTACCTACTCTTTAGTCCTGCCACAGCCAAACAGCAGGGAGCCGTCCCTTATTGCAGAGCTCCCGCACAGGGCATCAGAGCCCTCTGTCTCCTACGGCTCAATATTGCACCAGAATTTCATGTTCTTCCCAGAGATTAAGTCCAGCTACTTGCAAACAGCATCTTTTTAAAAAAGAACCTAAAAGAAACCAACACAGAGCTGCCACAAAAATGATAAAAGTTTTAAATAATCAGTGTTCTCACGTCAAGGAAAAAAAAAAAAAAAACCACAAATAATTTTTGAGACATCATCCAACAGCATCGCCACGGATCCTCGACTCCCACGGCGCCATCGTCTACTCCCCGCAACGCCCGAGCTGGAGACCGCGGTTCCCAAAGGTATTTCCACTAGAACGAAGCAGGTTTGGCTGCGAGATGCCACCAGCCCAACCCCAAGCTCACCAAAGCGTGACGAAATTCAACTACGTTGTGCCCCGTGGAGGGTTCCAACCGTTTAGGGAGGAGCAGATTCGAGACTCAACAACAGCCTCCAGTTTCAGAGGCCACAACTCTTCTTTGCTCCCAGCAAAGAACACTTTTGGGGTCACTCGCTGACCCCAAAAGTTGTCGGAGTTATCTCAGAAGCACCTTTTTTTTTTTTTTTTTTTTTTTTTTTTTCCCATAGCGGTCTCCCTTCCATGTTATTTTAGCAGCTGCTGTCTTACAGACTGCTGGAGTAAGAGATTAATGCTTTAATTATACCGTCTGAAAGCTTGGGAGGCTGAGCTTTCGAATGGTATACAGCACTGACTTCTGGCACTGGTGGATCTTGAGGGAGTACACACTAAAAATCAAGCTGAAATCCAAGTGAGGGATGAAAGTGGGAAAAGAAGTAAGACAGTAATCAGAATAATGTGCTTTTAATGCCCAATATCTCACAACCAGCTGGGGCTAGAAATTAAAGCCTCGTGCTTGTTGCAAGTGGGAGATCTTGTCTTGCAAAGACTTAATCTCTCCCATCTCCAGCCCTGGTGTTGCAGGAGGTATTGGATGATAAAACTCCCTGCATCTGCTCCGTGTGACCATCCTCCTTCCCCATCCAGATGGGTCAGGGCCACGTCCCACCGCTCCTGTATCCCCTGCCCTTCCTCGGCTATAGACGCAGCGTGATGGAGGGTTTCTCCATCCCTACCATGGGTAAAAAGGACCTAGCAGAGGGCAACCAAGCCGGGATGCCTGCCATTATTCACCAGTAATGCCTCCAGCACATCTGGCAGCTCTGGTGCTGGCTGATGGCACAGCTGGAATGTAACCAAGGCCAGTTTTGCATCCCTGACCCCTCTCCATCCTGACCCCTCTTCCTCTGTATCCTTGATTTCTCTCCATCCCTGCCCCTTCCCTCTCCATCCCTGACCCCTCTCCCTCTGCATCCCTGATTTCTCTCCATCCCTGACCCCTCTTCCCTCTGCATCCTTGATTTCTCTCCATCCCTGCCCTTTCCCTCTCCATCCCTGACCCCTCTCCCTCTGCATCCCTGATTTCTCTCCATCCCTGACCCCTCTCCCTCTGCATCCTTGATTTCTCTCCATCCCTGCCCTTTCCCTCTGCATCCCTGACCCCTCTCCATCCCAATCCCTCTCCCTCTGCATCCCTTTCCCCCTCCATTCCTGCCCTTTCCCTCTCCATCCACACCCTTTCCCTCTCCATTTTCCTCCTCTCTTCCTCCACTCCTCATTTTTCTCCCTCTGCCTTCATTCTCTCACCACCTCCTAACCTATTTTTTTCCTCTCCTCTTCCCCACCATCCCTCTTCTCTCCGCTCCCCCCCACCTCCCTCCTACTTTAGGAGGAGATCAATGTACTGGGAATGCTGACTAGGGAATTAAATCCAGCCAGCCTGTCTCTTTGAGAGACCTCTCACTAATCAGCTTGGATGGCTTCCTATTCCCCCTCCACACACACACACACACACACCTCTCCCCGACTCCACTCGACAGAGAACCTGCGATGGATTCGTCCAGCCCCGGTTCTTGTCAGCCTGCACACGAGGAGGCAAATGTCTCTCTCTCATCTGCTCTGCGCTCGGCTTTTCTTCTCCATTTCTACATCAAGTAGGTTGGAGGCAATAGCAGGACTACCTTGTCTGCTTCTATTTTCTCGCTGAGCTGTGATCTCGACTGGAACGCGCTCTGCCAGCCAGTAATTCCTTCCCCTCAGCTGTGGGGTCCGTCTGTAGCACGTGGGGCTTCTGTGTTTGGCCGCTTTACTCTTCTCCGAGAGCAGCTGAGAAGGAGAATGGCGCAAAAAACAGGCTTTACAGAGCCCCATTTATCTCCCTCCACACCTTCCGAGCGAGGAGTTTGAACGGGAATTAAGCTTACGGATGCCTCACCGTGCCCTCCGCCTGGCTCTGCGGGAAAGGATGCTCGGCCGAGGGCTCCTCCGAAGCCACGGGCAGAGGCTGAGCTGAGCACGGAAAGCCGGCAGCTCAGCTCATGTAACGCCATCACGCCAAGCTCTCCAAACCCAGCCCCAAACTGCAGCCCCTTCTGCCTTCGCGCCTAAAACCAGCCCAGGTTTCCATCCAGCCGCTGCTCCAAAATCTGCTTGTTTGCCCCCAAACCACTGACAAGTCCCTCTGCCTTTTCCATCCTATTTGTTTCCGGAGAGTTGGGGAAACGTTTGGGTCGGGAAGCATCAAAATGGTTCTTTTTGACATTTCTGCTGCCTGGCGTTCTGGAAGCGCAGTGTTTAACTCGGGCTTTTAGGGGGCTGAATGGAAACCGTCAGGTCAGGATTTAGTCCCTGCAATGCAGCATCGGGAGGAACACGGACATGCGGCGGGGGATCGGGAGCTGGGAACCTGGCCCACGGGGGGGACACGATCCAAAATATGATCCCTTGGGCACAGCAGATGGATTCGCACATTAATATTCAACTAGAAGAAAACTTTTGGCTTGCTTTGACGAAGCAAAACAGACGGATTTGGGCCGCCCAAACCCTGCTGCAAAGATCTCGCTAAGAGCCCTCTGAGCAAAAATACATGGCGGGGGGGGTGGGGGTGGGTGGGACACGGGAATCAAGTCCTCATAAAAATAATTAAAAACAAAAGTCAATTTGGTAGCATCTACGTGTTCCTTAAACAAGCAGTCCCAGGAGCAGCAGAGCTAATGAAGCCTGGCTGCCTATGGATCGGTGTCTCACGGCTCAATTCTCTGATGTCTAATGAGGTGCAAGCTCTGATCAAAGTTTTCCCCCCCCCACCATCACCACCATCGGGGAATTCACAACAATACCCTCATCTGGGGAACCCTCCAAGGCTCCGAGCTCACGCTGCTGCCTCTCCTCCTGCTGAGAATGGCTGGGTGGTTTCTCTCCTCCCCACCGAGCTGCCTACACCCAACCCTCTACCTTTGGGCGCAAGTTGGTGGAAGAGACTCCAAAGCCTCACAGATCCTTGCAGAGCCCCAGGGGAGCCAGAAATCCGGCTGCAAGGAGCTTTCCAGAGACGTTCCAACCCATGCTGCCACGTGCAAGGTGGGTACCTGAGTTATTCACAGAATCACATAGGGTTGGAAGGGACCTCTGGAGATCATCTAGTCCAAACCCCCTGCCAAAGCAGGTCCACCCAGAGCAGGTCCCACAGGAATGTGTCCAGGCGGGTTTTGAACGTCTCCAGAGAAGGAGACTCCACCACCTCTCTGGGCAGCCTCTTCCAGGGCTCTGCCACCCTCACAGCAAAGAAGTTCCTCCTCATGTTTAGGTGGAGCTTCTTATATTCAAGTTTGTGCCCGTTCCCTCTTGTCCTGTCCCTGGGCACCACTGAAAAAAGACTGGCCCCATCCTCCTGACACCCACCCTTTCAGTATTTATAGGCGTTGATCAGATCCCCTCTCAGCCTTCTCTTCTCCAGGCTAAAAAGACCCAAGTCCCTCAGCCTTTTCTCAGCAGAGAGATGCTCCAGGCCCCTCAGCATCTCCGTAGCCCTCTGCTGTACCCTCTCCAGCAGTTCCCTGTCCTTCTTGAACTGGGGAGCCCAGAACTGGACCCAGTGCTCCATACGGGGCCTCCCCAGAGCAGAGCAGAGGGGCAGGATGACCTCCCTCCACCTGCTGGTCACACTCTTCTTGATGCACCCCAGGATGCCATTGGCCTTCTTGGCCACAAGGGCACATTGTCGGCTCATGGGCATCCTGTTGTCCACCAGGACTCCTAGGTCTGACACAGATGATGCAGGCAGCGGGATGGAGCCCTCCTCATCCTCAAAACCCAGCGTCTCACCACCACGGATACAGCATTTCCATCACACACGCCACCCCCACCCACCCCGAGCCCCTTCTCTCCCGGGAGCCACGGGGCAGTCGGAAAGCTGTGGAGTAGGACACGGCAAACAATTGGAGATGAGTGGGTGGAGAAGAGATAAGTTACAGCGGAGAAGAGACTGCGTTTGGTCCGAGGGGAGGCAGACGAGGAGGAGCAGCAGGAGCTCACCAGCTGCCGGTCCTTTATTGTGACGGAGGAACCCAACCGATGCAGAAGTAATTTCCTTGCATGGCTGCCTACGCGAGATGCAAGTGAAGTGAACCAAACTGTACGCCGACATGTGTACGACTAACGCCCGTGCGCTTAAACATGCATGCAAACAAGCTCTGCTTCCCCAAAGTCTCCCATAGGCTCGTCCCTGCATCCAAATGAAGCAAAAATGAGAGTTTACCAGCGTTTCTGGAGCTCACTGACAGCCAAAATACAGGATTTGTGCTTCTGACACCCTCCTAGGATTATCGCGTTTCTAGCACTGGCTTTTCAATCAACCAGTTCAGACCAAAGGAGGTGGGTTCAGGCAGCTCAGCTGAGCCTTTGGAAGCCCTGATAGCAGAGGAGGAACCCCAGCAGACCAAGGGAGGACGTAAAGGGGGTAGAAAAGGGTCCTTTTCCCAGCCACAGCCCTGGCTTTTGTCACGCCAGTTCTCCCTTCACCTTCCCAGCCCACGATGGCGTGAAGATGCCATTCCTTGTTTCGCCTTTCCCTCTGGAATTTAGGTCCCAGGGATGTTGCTCTGGCATCGCTTGGCTTTGTGGTTGTCACTGTGGAGAACCCTGGTTATGACAATTTATACCGAACAGGCACTTCAGGTGCTGCTCCATCTGCCACAGGAGCTGTGGCCAGCTGGGATCTGTCCCTTGGGAGATGTGACCATCTCACCACCTTGCTGCCATCAGGCCTTGCAAAGCCCTGAGGAGCTCCAGAGCAAGCAGCGGTGACACACAACCGTTCAATGCCACCCCTAAACCAATTAGTGTCGTCTTAATGGCCAGAGTAGAATCATGGAACCTTCTAGGTTGGAAGGGACCTTTCAGATCATCGAGTCCAATCACTAACACTGCCCAAACCACCACTAACCCATGTCCCTCAGCACCACATCTGCCCGGCTTTTAAATACCTCCAGGGATGGTGGCTCCACCGCTTCCTTGGGCAGCCTCTTCCAACGCTTGACAACCCTTTGGGTGAAGAAATTTTTTCCTAATATCCATCCTAAACCTCCCCTGGAGCAACTTGAGGCCGTTTCCTCTTGTCCCATCGCCTGTTCCTTGGGAAAAGAGACCGACCCCCCCTGGCTACACCCTCCTTTGAGGTACTTGGAGAGTACCTACTAAGCCTGGGCATCGTGCATAGCGCTGCATTGCCCACATGGATGCAACCACTTGGGGTTAGAAACTCTGCACAGGAATGTGGGTGCCCGAGTCGGAACTGGCTGCACTTGCCCCCCAACCTGGGAAAAGCTAAATCCACTGGAACCAGCTCTGCTGAGATGCCCCGGACCATCTCTGGTGATGCTGGAGGGAGCTCAGGAGCTCACTCACTGCCGCAGAGCGACGGGGTGTCTTTTCCTCGATACAAAACAAAGCGATAAAACCCCAAAACCTCGAGATTGGGGGCAGGCTGGGCGGTGGGGAAGGAATCTGTCACCGCCGAGGCGCTGGCGTGCGATAAAGGGATGTGCCAGCCCTTTCCCCGCTCCAGCCGGAGCGGCGGATGCTGATGGCTGTCAGCGCTTGGCCGGGAGGGCAGTTTGCTCTGCTCTGATAGGAGAGGGACGCGCTCCCCGCTCTCTGAACTGGCAGCATCTGCTGGTTTCCAGCCCCGCAACCGCCTGGCTCCGGGCTGAGATTACGTGGCATCAGACCCACAGCCGACACGAGGTGCCCGACACTCGCCTGCCCTTACGAGACACCCCCCACCTTCCCCCCCCCCCCAGCTCCTCGGCATGCCAAGGAACGGGGAAGGAGACATTAGCGCTGTCACCTCGCCTGCCGGGCTCGGGAGACCTTTGGAACGGGCACCGCACTTGACCCTCATATCCTCTTCTTAATTAACGGCGCGGGTATTAAACGGCGGCCTTTTATTCATGGACAGGTGTGCGTCTTTGTCAGAGGTCCCTGCTTAAATCATCCGCCTCGTCTCCAATAACAATGTTAACGATGCTCAGAGCCGGCTCTGGACCGTAAAACATATTTCCCTGATGTTTGTTCAATAATTCCCTAAGAATTAAAACCATCTATTACCGGCTGCAGGATGCTAAGAGGCCCCTGGAGCGGAGACCGGGCTGTAACTCACTGGAGGGGCTCAGCTGATGCTGCAGATGCTGTTATCCCAGTACCAGGCTCTGGCATTCCGTGACGTTTGACTCCATACCAAGTCCCAGCACAGGATTGAGGGTTATCAGCCACGGCCACATCCCCTTTGTGCTCCAGGGACGTAGATCTCTCTACTGTCCCACCACCATCATCGCCAGGGGACATTATCCCAAGGCACTGTGACAACATCAAGGCTCCATCAGACAAAACATCCCAAAATAGGGTCTTTGCTCAACGGAAAAGGAGGGGGGAAAGCTGCTGAGCAAAGGGAAGCGCGGGAAGAGGGAGGATCACACTGTGCCACTCGGTGGCACTGCGGGAACGGAGCCCAGGTGTCCCCAGCCGCGTCCCAGCCAGCATCACCAGCCTGCTAAAAATACCTATTTTTCCCCCCCGAATCTTAAGCCGGAGAGCACGCCGGAGCGCTGCCTTGCCACAGACCGTGCCGCAGAACAGCCCCCCATCCCTGTCATGACTTCTGGCAGCTCAGAAATGTTGTTTCTGGGAAAATATTTATCCTGTTAATGAAGCAGAGGCAGCAGCGGAGGCCCCAGAAGGTCAGAGCAGCGCTCGTTGCAATCAGCTCCCTTCACAGCTCCCGCTGAATGGGGCTCTGATTGCAGATGCCAATCAGAGCACTCAGGTTTTTTTTGCCTGCCTATTTGGAAATTAAAACATAAAGGCGCTTTCCCAGACACTGCATTTAAGGGGTGGTTTATAGAACATAATCTTGTGGGCAGAAAGCCAGATGGGTTCGGAGGGTGGCACGCCGGAGCCGAGTGACTCCATGTGGATAGAAAATACACCCTATGTGTCTAAAAACACACGTTCCAGGGAGAGTTAGAGAAGGGCCCGGGGGGCTGCTATCCATAAAAATCCCACCAGTACCCCCCCAGAGCCTCCGGGACACGGGGTTTTCATGCAGGTCCTGTCTCCGTGCCGTTTCCAGTGGCCACCAGCCAAACCGCGAGGCTGCAGTTTGGGTTCCACTGCCTGGTTAGTTGTTTTTTTTTTTTTTTTTTTTTTAATTATTATTGGTATTTCTAAGCATCTCTGCATCTCACCCAAACACTGAGACAGTTGGACCATCAGCAGGCAGGAGGAGGAACGAAAACAAACTAATCCAAGCCCTGCAAAAGCCTCCGGATCGTAAAATGCACGATGCTCGACCGCAGCGGAGCGGCTGGACTCGTCCCCCCGTCAGCTCTCGCCATTTCCATTTAAATCATCCCACAATTAAAGAGCGGTTCGAGTCGGAGCATCTGCCCGAAGATTTTTCCTGCCTTCCCGCGCCCCCGCGAGCACAGCTGTTTGGATGGGAGGCGGAGGAGCTGGCTGCAAAAACCGCCAGCCAGAGACTGATGGAAATTAGACCGATGCTGGAAACTCTCTGCTCGAGGGATGAGCTCTCTGAGCTCCGTCCCAAGGTGGGGGGACTCGGGTGACAGCACACGGAGGGCACGAGGTTTGCCGTTTCCAGGGGTTTTGCAGAATTCAAAGAGCTGAAAAGCACGTGTGGGGTTGCAACCTGCTCGGATGGGGTTCAGAATATTAAATGGAGGAGGTCCAGGGCTAAAAAAGCCACAGCAGGGCCATACACTCACCCCCTCTGCTCCCCGGGCTGGGACCCTGGGGTGATGCATGTCACCCCTTTCCCAAGGTTGTCACTCATTCCTTGCACCCTCAGAGGAGCGGATGGCAAGCAGGCACTCACCGAGTCACTTGGGTTCTCCTTGGCCCAGGTCAAGGGCAGTTTTTTTCATGTTATTTTTAAATGAGCGAACGCTTCCAGCCCTCACCATCCCGGGGAAGCAAGGAGCTGAATGCAAACCTCTCCCAGGGCGGACAAAGCCCTGGGCATCCGGGAATCTGAGGCAGCTCCCTCCACCTCTCGGGACTTGGGGGGAGAGTGACATGGCCCTGGGACCCCTCTGAGGTGGGATACGGGATGCTCCAGCCGAGAGCCAACGCTCCTCCGCATGCACAACCCTCAGGGACACAGCCATCCTGACCATCATCATCCCCATCCTCGGGGTCACAGAAGCAAGGAGGGCACCGAGGACTTAAGAAGAAAATAAAAAAAAACCCAGAAAATAATCCTGCTTTCTTTTAATTAGCCCTTTTTCCACATCCAGCCTCCCCGCCCCGTGCAGGAGCTAATGATACCACGGGCGGTTATGCAAGTGCCTTATAGAGAGCTCCTGTTTAAAGCTCTGCTTCGGTGACAGCGCGTGACACAGACGTTTCAATCCCCCGACGCGAACCATCCTGATGCTTTTCTGCTCATTCATTCCCTTCGCTCCCCACCCGCCGGAGTACACATCTGCTCCCCCATCTCCCCACCGCATGGAAACGCTCTTCTCGAGTGCCTCCATCCCTGCACTCCATCAAAAAAAAAAAAAAAAGAAAAAAAAAAAGAAAAAAAAGAGGCTTTAATTACAGGATAAGAGAGCCCATCAGATCTCTTAATTTAGCCTGTCTTTTTATTAATTAAAACACAGGGTGTTTCAAGTAGGAAAGTGTTGGGGGGCAACCAAAAGCAGAGCCCCTGGTGGTGCCTTGGGAAGGTAAGTGATGCACAAGCAACCGCTGCTCCTTGATTTCCACCCCCGGGGGCTGGGACGAGGCACGTTACAGCTTTACCTTCTTTAGTAAAAATAAAAACGTCACATCATCTGTGGCTGCCGGTGGGAAGCGGCACAAAACACCCGGGGGAGTGTTTTAAATCCCCACCACCACCACCACCACGTCCCAAGGCTGGTGTCCCCGGGAGCCGCACCTCGCCACGGGGAGGATGCTCAACCCACGAAGTCGTCCCGGCCCCATCAAATCTCAGCTCAGCCCCATCCTTTCAGGTTGCTGGGGGACGGCGGGTCTCGTGTCACACACGGCTGGCTCCGAAAGCCGCCGCCACGGCTGCGTGCACCCCCACGACCCCCCCAGGCTGGCACAGGCTCTCGGTGGGGCTCGGGTATCTCTCAGCCAGTGTTTGTGTGTGGGTACGGGAGCATTTCTATCTATCCTGGGTACTCATCCAGCGAGCAAATATCCTCTGCCTGAAGCAGTCTCTGTGTGCACAGATACCAGCTAGACCTACCAGAAGAAGCCAAAAAAAAAAAAAAAAATTAAAAAAAAAAAAATAAAATTCCAAACTCAAACCCAAAGCCTTCCTCCGGCATTCATCATTTTAATTAGCGGAGCTGTGCCTTGAATCTCAATGGGAGATTATACCATAAAGAGAGCCGGGCGGAATAGCACAAGTGTCTCCTCTCACTTCAGAAGCGAACAGAGCTGTCTGTGAAATTATTAGTAATATTATGTGTCCCATTTAGAGCTCCACATGCACGTCCTGGGGGCTCAACCTGGCAGCAACAAGCAATCTAATAGCCGGAATGGTTTCAAGCCGGCAGCAGCGACCGGCGACCCAGCTGACATCTCCACCACCAGCGCCCCGCCAAATCCACCTCAGGCCTCAGTCCTTCATCCCTTTTCCCCCTCATCATCCATCTAGACGTCCCCCGGTCGTCACTCCCTGTGCCCCTGGCTCAGTAATGTAAGTGCTGGGAGGCGAAGGAGGCTTCTTGCACAGTCAACCCCACGGCACTGAGTTGCCTGAACATCGCACGCCACCCATACAGATACACCCAGGAAATAAATAAATATGTATATACATTAAAAAATATAGATGCATTAAGTCTTCCATGCCCCAAACGCCCTCAGGTAACCATAAAAATCACGACCGTACATAAATACACAGTCCTTGTTCGTTGGGTCGTTGGGTCCTTGTTCGTTCCTTGGCCGTTCCTTTGACGGCCGTCGCCTCATTCTCTCTCATAAGGGTTAAAAAACTTCCTCTGGGAAGATAAAAGCCCCGATTTCACATGGAATAAGGTCCAGGAGCTGGGGCTGCACAGCCCTGAGGGTATTTGTGAGCCCCCCCTGGACGCGGGGCAATCCCGAGGGACCACTTCTGCTCGCCACGCGGGAGAGAGAAGGGGGCGGCAGCGAAACCCCCCGCAGCCAGCATCCCCCCGAATAAATCAGCAACAAGCAAGAGAATCACCCCAATTTGTCTACCTTAAAAGCCTCCTCCTCGCAATCCCATTTCTTTATTAAAGGCGCCTTGGCTGGCGGTGCCAGGCTGTAGAAAAACACCGCTCCGCCACCGTGACGGGGTTTCGAGCTCCTTCCCCGTCGCCGAGCGGAACTCACCGGAGCAAAGAGCATTTCAGGCGCGCGGCGTTACCGCTTTACGCTGAATCGGAGGCTACAAACGCGGCCGCCAACCCTTCAGCTTTCAGGCAATAAAAGTAAGAAATACGGGAGCGCCGAGTGGAAACTCAGCCTGGCGCCCAACCAAAACCCCCTTTCCCGAGGTTAAAAAACCCAGAGCGGCAGTTTTTTTAAGGAGTTAAAGCCCCTCTTCCGTCCATTTTCACACGCTCCCACGGGTTTTTGGGAGTTGGGCTGGCACCTCCGGGCAGAGGTGCCAAGATGCCTGGGTGCTCCAACAGCTTCTCCTCCTTCCCTCTTCACCAGGCGATGGGGTGAAGGCACTTTCTCCATTAAAAAAAACCTCCAAACTTAGGGGTGGAAATGCTAATCAGAGCTAGTTATGCTTATTAAAGCAATTCCCCGGCAGCCGCTGCAAGAGGACATTACAGGAAAGCCCGCTCTCGGAGATGACTAGCGCAATTTGTAGATCGTTATCGCTCGGATAAAAATCAGATAACTTGAAAACAATTGGAAATGTTGAGTTTAGACCATCTCCCCTTGGGATATAATATCTGCTTTAATGATGCTGCATGTAAGTAACGCTAGGATTGCCAGCAGTGCTACATTCCCACCGCGGAGAACAGAGCCGGGATCTGCCGCTGTCAAAATCAACCCCTCCCCAACCAAAGGAAAGGCATCGTTAGCCGGCGGCGGTGGCGCTTTTATCCTCCCCATGGGCAGAGGAAAAGCCACCTCTGTCCCCTCCAGCAGCACTGGAGCGACACTCGGAGACTTTAAAGGACTTCTGGTTGGGATGGGACCCAAACCGGAGGTGTAAAAAGCCTTGGAGACCTCCCAGGGGGTGGTGGGGAGCAAGAGTTAGACTCCAGAGCAAGAGGTGGAACCCCAAAGCAGGAGGTTGACCCCAAGAGCAAGAGGTTGAACACCAAGGCAAGAGGTTGACCCCCAAGAGCAAGAGGTTGACCCCAAGAGCAAGAGGTTGACCCCAAGAGCAAGAGGTTGAACACCAAGGCAAGAGGTTGACCCCCAAGAGCAAGAGGTTGACCCCAAGAGCAAGAGGTTGACCCCAAGAGCAAGAGGTTGAACACCAAGGCAAGAGGTTGACCCCCAAAAGCAAGAGGTTGACCCTAAATTGAGATGATATTTAAAAAAAAGCAAAACAATGGCAGAAAAAAGGAAAAAGCAACTCAGAACAGGCCTCCGACCCTTGTTGCTCCACCACCACGAGCCTCCATCCTCTGCACATCAACAAAAATCATATTCCCCCGGACCCCGGCCAGGCCGGAGCAGTTAAAGAGGACTTAAAAAAAACACAAAGCCCTCTGACTCCAACAACAAAGTCCCTCACCCCGTGTAAATCCGTATTGCCCAATATTCAGCCACTGAAAAGCCAATTACTAAGGGGAGGTCGAGGCTTGGCGCGCCCAAAACTAGGAATAATAGGGATAGGAATAGTAAATAATATAGGAATATTAAAGGAGGGGGGGGTTGTCTACCTGCCTCCTAAAACACAGGCCCATTAAACGGCAGGGAGGGAGGAGGGATGCTCGGGGCCGATGGCAGCGGCTGTTCCTGCATCGTCTCATAAATATTTAACAGTAAGCACTTTGTAAAGAAGAATGTTATTAAGGCTGGTGTAGTCTGTGGCTCCAAATGTGGCCATACATCAGATGTTGCCAGTCTGGTATGCATAACCCTCCCGGAGCAGCCGGTGGCAAAGCAGTTCCTTCAGGGTTGAAAAAATAAAAATAAAAAAAAATAAAATATAAGGGAGGAAAAAAAAAAAAAAAAAGGCAAAATCCCCACTCACAGAGCCCTGGGGAGATGCGTGCGAGATGCTTGAGGGATAACCTGCCCATAGATCAGGCCTTCACAATCACCTACAGCAACACTGATATCTCGGAGAGATGGGGGAAGAAGGGGAGGGTGAAAAGGCAAAAAAACCCCAATAAAATAAAATGCACTAGATGAAAAGCAATTCTCGGCAGCAATTTTTAGCATAAACACATTGTTGATTTTTTTTTTCCTTTCTTGCAATAGCAAATTAATCTTTTTATTGCCGCTGAAGATGCTCTGATAATATTTATCCCAACACTTTACGCTTTATAGTGATACTTTTGACTTCTTTTTGGGGTCCGGTGGGTTTTTTTTCCCCTGGACTATAGGTTTCATTTGCTTCATCATAGCCCTGACAGCCCAAGAGGGAGGGAGAGAGGAAAAAAAAATCCTGCTCCAGCTGAGGACAAACCTATCCAACACCCCTTTCCTGCAGGTTAAGAGCCCAGGGTGGGTTCCTGATTGCCTTTTGGAGCACCCCAAAAACCAGGGAGTAAACCAACCATCTGCTTTTCAGCAGCTCCTCGAAGCCAGCGAGAGCTTTTTCCAACCTTGGGGGATCAAGCCCAAGAGCCCCGAGCAGCATCCTGCCCCAAAATACAAATTTAAATCATATAATTGGAGAATATCTTGCCAACGTGGGTATAAGGAATAAAAAACCAGTGACCCAGCCAGTCCCCCCCACCCAAGGACACGCACAGCCGGGAGGACCCCACTTCGGTTTGCATTTCAAGCTAAAATCATAGAATCATCGAATCATAGAATCATCCAGGTTGGAAGAGACCCTTGGGATCATCGAGTCCAACCATCTACCCTACTCTACAAAGTTCTCCCCTACACCATATCCCCCAACACCACATCTAAACGGCTCTTAAACACATCCAGGGATGGTGACTCAACCACCTCCCTGGGCAGCCTGTTCCAATGCCCGACCACTCTTTCTGTGAAAAATTCTTTCCTAATGTTCAGTCTAAACCTACCCTGTTGGAGCTTGAAGCCATTCCCTCTCCTTCTGTCATTAATTACCTGTGAGAAGAGACCAGCACCAACCTCTCTACAGTGTCCTTCCAAGTAGTTGTAGAGAGTGATGAGGTCTCCCCTCAGCCTCCTCTTCCTCAAACTAAACAGTCCCAGCTCCTTCAACCGCTCTTCATATGATTTGTTTTCCAGGCCCTTCACCAGCTTCGTTGCCCTCCTCTGCACTCGCTCCAGCACCTCGATATCTCTCTTGGATTGAGGTGCCCAAAACTGGACACGATACTCCAGGTGTGGCCTCACCAGTGCTGAGTACAGGGGGACAATCACCTCCCTACTTCTGCTGGTCACACTATTTCTAATACAAGCCAGGATGCCGTTGGCTTTCTTGGCCACCTGGGCACACTGCTGGCTCTTCTTCAGCCGCTTGTCAATTAGAACCCCCAGGTCTCTTTCTCCAGGCAGCTCCAGCCACACTTCCCCAAGCCTGTAGCACTGCACGGGGTTGTTGTGGCCCAAGTGCAGAACCTGGCACTTGCCCTTGTTGAAACTCATACCATTGATGTTGGCCCAACGCTCCAATCTATCTAGGTCTCTCTGTAGAGCTTCCCTATCCTCCTGGGAATCAACACTCCTGCTTAACTTGGTGTCATCTGCGAACTTGCTGATGATACACCCTATGTCCAAGTCGAGATCATCAATAAAGACATTAAACAGAAATGGTCCTAACACTGAGCCCTGAGGTACACCACTTGTGACCGGCCGCCAGCTGGATTTAAATCCATTGAGCACCAAAATAATGCTAAAATATCCCCGGCATCCAAATCCCGTCCTCCCCGAGCTCCGCGGTCCTTGCCAGGTATTTATTTCTCTTCCAAAATGCTGCTAATTTCCTTTATTAAGGCTTCCGCAAACTGGTGACCGACTCTCACTGCAGAACCAGGGGTGGTTATAGCGGTTTGTCGCACATTGACCAGCTGAGCAGCGACATATGAAGTATATTTAAATCGGGAATAGGCCCATTAAGACACTTAGCAATATGGCAGTAGCGAAAGCAGCCCGCGAGTTCATCATTCGGTTTAAAAATATGGAAAATTATTTTAATTCCCTAATTATCATAATGAAAACCCGGGGAGAGGATGTACGCGGGGAGGGGAGGGACAGCAGGAGAGGCAAAACCGGGCAGAGAAGGGGATTTAAGCCACAATTTCCCCAAGGAAGTGTTGGTACAGAAGGCAGCCGTGGGGCCCAAAGGCCAGGGGGATGGATCCTGCGCTTTTTCACCCAAAATAGTGGCTCAGACCGTATAGAAAGCTGTTAGGAAGACAAGCCGCTGCTCAGTGCCCGCAGCGGGCAGCCCATGAGGTCCAGAGCATCCAAAAACCCCAGGAAGCACCCCCAAAAGATGAGGATGGGGTGTTCTCTGCGTGTCTCCTTCCATCCCTACCCCCTTCCCATGATTGCACCCTAAAATGCTCCCCGCTTCCCAGCCCAAGCCGGCAGCCCATGGGGCCCCAAATGGTCCAGAGCATCCAAAAATCCCAGGAAGTATCCCCAAAAGATGCCGATGGGGTGTTCCCTGCATGTCCCCTCCCATTCACACCCACTTTCTGTGAGTGCACCCAAAAACGCTCCCCAACCCAGGCCGGCAGCCCATGGGGCCCCAAATGGTCCAGAGCATCCAAAAACCCCAGGAAGCATCCCCAAAAGATGAGGACGGGGTGTTCTCTGCGTGTCCCCTTCCATCTCCACCCCCTTCCCATGACTGCACCCCAAAACGCTCCCCGCTTCCCAGCCCAGGCTGGCAGCCCATGGGGCCCCAAACGGTCCAGAGCATCCAAAAACCCCAGGAAGCACCCCCAAAAGATGCAGATGGGGTATTCCCTGCGCGTCTCCTTCCATTCCCACCCACTTTCCATGATTTCACCCCAAAACGCTCCCCAGGCCGGGCTGGGGCAACCCCAGAGGGGTCCCGTTTTGCGGGTACCGAGTTCATTTAATCCGCGCGCGCGTGTTTAATTCCCAGCTCCGGCATTTCTCTCCTCTATCACTTTTTCACAGACTGTCAGCCCCGAAATCCTTTACAGAGCAGCCACATGCCATACCTACTTAGGAATTACGCCAGCTCCAGCAGTCGTTAGGCACTTTCCATGTCCTACACGCAGCTGTGAACGTTCACGCCAGCGAGACCTAATCAGACGGCGTATCAGCTGCGAGCCGAGCGGGGAGGTAAGCAGGGATGTCACCAGCCGCTCCCTTGCTTTGAAAGCTTTCAGGTTGCAATTCTCCTTTTTTTTTTTTTTTTTTTCCCTTTAAAAAGTTCCATTTGATTTATTTATTTTTTTCTTTCTTTCTTCTGCTTGAGGAGTTTCAGCATCCAAGCGGACGCTCCTCCTTGTGTTTTTTTTTTTTTTTTTACCCCATTAATGCCCCCACCCGTGGCAATTTAACCCCTCACCCTGACTTTATGGACCTGCTCCCGGTGCGAATTCTCCTTCCACCTTTCCCTGGGCATCCAGGGTCCTGCCCCGGATCCACTACGGCTCCGATCCCATCTAGCAGCTGCTGACAGACAGATTCGCAAAGGCATTTAGGTACCTAAAGATGCAGATCCGTTGCCTGCTGGGATTCTCGTACGGCACACGAGGCAGAGGTGCCTATTCCCCGTTCAACCCCGCGGGAGGTAAATGCGTCGCCTGCTCCAGCGCTGCTGAGATTTCTGTGGGGGATTTCTTCACTGCCCCCCCTGCAAAACCCCACAGTTGTTCTCAGCCCATAGAATCACAGAATGGTTTGGGTTGGAAGAGATCTTAAAGACCATCTTGTTCCAACCCCCTGCCCTGGGCAGGGACACCTCCCACCAGACCAGGTTGCTCCAAGCCCCCTCCAGCCTGGCCTTGAACCCCTCCAGGGATGGGGCAGCCACAGCTTCTCGGGGCAACCTGGGCCAGGCTCTCACCACCCTCACACCAAAGAAGTTCTTCCCCACATCTCAGCTCAATCTCCCCTCTTTCAGGGTCAAACCCTTCCCCCTCCTCCTGTGGCTCCCCTCCCTTATCAAGAGTCCCTCCCCAGCTTTCCTGGAGCCCCTTGAGGGACTGGAAGGGGCTCAAAGGTCTCCCCGGAGCCTTCTCTTCTCCAGGCTGAACCCCCCCAACTCTCCCAGCCTGTCCTCCCAGCAGAGGGGCTCCAGCCCTCCCAGCATCTCCTTGGCCTCCTCTGGCCCCGCTCCAACAGGTCCATGTCCTTCTGCTGTTGGTGGCCCCAGAGCTGGAGGCAGCACTTGGGGAAGTCTCCCCAGAGCAGGGCAGAAGGGCAGAATCCTCCCCCTCGAGGAGCTCACGCACTATCATCTACAGCTCACGTTGCACCCCCAGCCCTCGACAGCACGTAGACCTTGCAAGAATTTAGTAGATGATAAACTTTAGCTGCTTATCCACCCCCGCGGGCCAGGCTGTAGCACCTCGGGGGTGTGTGTCAGGTAAAGCCCTTGAGCTCAACAAATACAAACTCAGGCTTTAGATTGAAGCCACAGGTTGAGGGCTTTCCTAAACCACATCTGGGGGAATGGTCTTCTCAGCTTTTTTCCTCCCTGACACCGCCGCTGCCTCGACATCTCCCCCGGCACTTCGTCTTCCGATGTTTTATTTTAAGCCTTTCACTGCCAAGACTGGGGCTACTCCCGTATTCACAGAGCCCGTTTTGGATGCCACCACGGGCGTCCATAATCTTTCCTTCCTTCCTTTTGCCCAACACATCTTGCCAGTAAATCTCTAAATGGCTTTATTTTGGATTGGTTTTGGTTTTTTGTTTTTTTTTTTTTTTAAGCAAAGGGCAGTTTAAGAGAGGGAAACTGAGGCACACGAAGAGGACAGGACCTGCCCACCCATCACTCAAAGAGCCACATCCCCAGCTGGGAACACAATCACTGAAAACCAATGGAGAAGGTGGTGGGAAGACTTCTCCAGGCTCCAGCCACCGCTCAGACCCACACCTCCCCGACAAACCCAATCCCGCGGCAACTTCCATCCTGAAAAGCTCTGGTTTTTCCCTCTGGACTCATCAGAAAAAAAAAAAAACCACCAAGGTGGCGGGGGACGGCAGCACGTGGCCTTCGCAAGGTCAAGAAAAAAAATCCCTCCAAATGTCATCGAGTTTTGAGAGTCCTAAATGAAGAAATTGCTTAATCTACCTGGGGGATTGCAGCTATTATATCCACTGCCGTAAACAAGCTTCAGATCCAGCTCCGAAGGATCGCACTGCCGGAGAGGAGCCGAGGCTAAATTGACAAGTTGTCTCTGCTGCCCTTGAAACTCAATTTGCCGGCGCTCACCTCATTTCAAATTAGCACGGAACGAAGCCTCGCCGGCCGCGGCTGCTCTTTTGGGGCTCGCTTACGCAAGATCCCCATTACCCGCTGGGGGCTTTGTCCGGTCGCAACAGAAAGAGAGAGGGGGGATAAAAATTATAAGGAGATTAAATGCAGACCCTTGAACATGATCGCAGCTGCCTAAATTGGGGATAGATTGGATCGATGGGCCAACGTTAACGGGATGAGGTTCAACAAGGCCAAGTGCTGGGTCCTGCACTTGGGTCACACCAACCCCATGGATGCTCCAGGCTTGGGGAAAAGTGGCTGGGAGCTGCCTGGTGGAAAAGGACCTGGGAGCATTGGTCAACTGTTGGCTGAACACGAGCCAGCAGTGTGCCCAGGTGGCCAAGAAAGCCAACGGCATCCTGGCTTGTATTAGAAATAGCGTGACCAGCAGAAGTAGGGAGGTGATTGTCCCCCTGTACTCAGCACTGGTGAGGCCACACCTGGAGTATTGTGTCCAGTTTTGGGCACCTCAATCCAAGAGAGATATCGAGGTGCTGGAGCGAGTGCAGAGGAGGGCAACGAAGCTGGTGAAGGGCCTGGAGAATAAATCGTATGAAGAACAATTGAAGGAGCTGGGACTGTTTAGTTTGAGGAAGAGGAGGCTGAGGGGAGACCTCATCACTCTCAGCCTACCGGTATCTGAAGGGAGCCTCCAGGAGAGCCGGAGAGGGACTCTTTGTCAGGAAGTGTAGCGACAGGACAAGGGGTAATGGTTTTAAATTGGAAGAGGGGAGATTGAGATTAGATATTAGGAGGAAATTCTTTCCTTGAGGGTGGTGAGGCACTGGAACAGGTTGCCCAGAGAAGCTGTGGCTGCCCCATCCCTGGAGGTGTTCAAGGCCAGGCTGGATGGGGCTTTGAGCAACCTGCTCTAGTGGAGGTGTCCTTGCCCATGGCAGGGGGGTTGGAACTCGATGATCTTTAAGGTCCCTTCCAACTCTAACCATTCTATGATTCTCTACAACTACTTGAAAGGACACTGTAGAGAGGTTGGTGCTGGTCTCTTCTCACAGGTAATTAATGACAGAACAAGAGGGAATGGCTTCAAGCTCCAACAGGGTAGGTTTAGGCTGGACATGAGGAAACAATTCTTCACAGAAAGAGTGGGAATAGGCTGCCCAGGGAGGTGACTGAGTCACCATCCCTGAATGTGTTTAAGAGTCGCTTAGATGTGGTGTTGGGGGATATGATGTAGGGGAGAACTTTGTAGAGTAGGGTTGATGGTTGGACTTGATGATCCCAAGGGTCTTTTCCAACCTGAATGATTCTATGATTCTATGAAATGGGTCTACATCCCCTAAATTCTTCCCCAAAGGCTTCAAGGGAATGAGCCCAAGAGGAGATCTTGGTGTAGAGGTGAAGTTTATACCGGCTCTAAGTCTGGGGTCCTTTGGGACCCAACTGAATCTTCACAGCGGGTCGGGAGGGCTCAAGGAAGAAGAGATTCTCCAGATTGGTGTGCGGTGCTTTAAAAGGGGCCCTGAATACAAACATGCTTGAACCGCGTTGGCAACAAACTCCTTCAGCATCCAGGGAAGTCATTTTATGTTTTCAAAAGGGGAATTTTCAACACCTAAATTTCAGGTGAGAATTGCACATCCATGCTGGGTGGATGGTCCAATTCAAAAACCAGCAATCACCCCCTGGTGTTTCACAAGGAAAGTTGGGTCCAAATAGCTCCGATAATGACTTTTGAGAATTTATTACTTCTTTTAGGGAGGGGGCTTGCATCAGACACCCAGTGTCAGGGATCAGACAGTTCTTTTGAATTTTGGAACGTATCCCAAATCAGCATCTTTTACTCCAGGAGCCCTGCCCTCAGGTGCACCGGATGCAGAACACACCAGCAGAAAGGCAACTTGTGGCCTTATGCCTCCTAAATCCAACCAGCCAATTATGCTCCCTAATTGCCTACAACGGAATTAACTGGGCTGGGCCAACATGCAGCACCTCAAATAAGTTTCCTACAAAAGATGAGGAACCGGCAGAGCAACCAGCCCATGGTATTGGACATTTGGGCTCTGGGCAGGGACACCTCCCACCACACCAGCTTGCTCCAAGACCCCTCCAGCCTGCCCTTGAACCCCTCCAGGGATGGGGCAGCCACAGCTTCTCTGGGCAACCTGGGCCAGGCTCTCACCACCCTCACACCAAAGAAGTTCTTCTCCACATCTCATCTAGGAAGGGCAGAGAGGGTGGAACGAGATGATCTTTAAGGTACCTTCCAACCTGAACCATTCTATGATTCAGAGATGCTGCAAAAGCATCTTCCCCAAGGCAGCTCCTTTGGGAGCTGGCAAGAGGAGCAAAAGGAGAAGAAACATGACGTTGGTGAGAGATGGAGAATGAGGATGCTGCTTCTTGCTCCTCTTGGCTTTGTTCAGCACCCAACACAACCAGAGCTGCAGCACCCAGCGTAACCCAGTCACTCCACACCCTACGCTGCGAAAGGGACTGACACCACGAAGCCCCATCGTATTTGCTCACCCACAGCACACAGAGGGGCTACGGGGCTTCACGTCGCAGCCATCTGCCTTCACTCCCAGCACAAAGGACCCCTTGATGGCTCGGCTAACGATAGCCTTTGGCCCGAGCCTCCAGCACCACTCGAACCTGCTCCCCGCAACAAGAGGGCTTGTGTTTGGCAGGGGAGGAGGAGGACAAAGAACCAGTGTTTGCCGCCGCCGGCGTTACCGGCTGACCCGTGCCCGAAAACAAGCGCCTGCCTTTCCCCACGCCCAGATCCACCACTGCCCTGACCCCCTCCGACACCCCAATACCGTACTGCCACCCCGCGAGGGGACAGAAAGGGGCACTCGGAGGCTGGAAGGAGTCAAGTCCCTGATTTGGGCTCTCCAGGGCACAGGGAGAATGGTGCCAGCATCACAAGCACCTCCCTGGAGCATCACAAGCACCTCCCTGGAGCATCACAAGCCCCACTCTAACTTAATTTTTTGGAGCACAACACCAACAGCTTCATCAAAAACATGGCGGGGGGGGTGTGTGTCCCAGCAAAAGCCCCCCATAATGGATGGAAACTTTGGTTTCCAGACATCATATTAAATGGGGAACGCTGTGGGATGCTGTGGGACCGAGAGGGGTTGTGCCAGCCCCTACCACCTTGCTGACACACATCCCTTCATCCTTCTGCCTCCAAAATATACCCCTGGGTGAAGCTGGAGAGTGGTGGGTCACCGTAAATGGCATGCAGAGATACAGCCAATGCTTGCTCTGACCTGTAATTAGCTTGCAGTTCTTCTAAGAGCATCACAGAATGGTTTGGGTCGGAAGGGATCTTAAAGACCATCTCGTTCCAGCCCCCAGGCAGGGACACCTCCCATCAGACCAGGTTGCTCAAAGTCCCATCCAACCTCATCGTGTGTTAAAGCAGCCTGCGCTGAGAAGTTTCTGGCTGGCTTAGGTTTCACAGCCCCAAATAAGTCACAAAACTAGCATCTTCTTACCCCAAAAAGCAACAGAGCATGGAAATAAGGGAAAGCAAACAGGCAACTGAAAGAGGGGAGATAGAGATGAGATGTGGGGAAGAACTTCTTTGGTGTGAGGGTGGTGAGAGCCTGGCCCAGGTTGCCCCGAGAAGCTGTGGCTGCCCCATCCCTGGAGGGGTTCAAGGCCAGGTTGGAGGGGGCTTTGAGCAACCTGGTCTGGTGGGAGGTGTCCCTGCCCAGGGCAGGGGGTTGGAACGAGATGGTCTTTAAGGTCCCTTCCGACCCAAACCATTCTACGAGTCTATGATCCTTTTGACTCCCTCCAGCCGTGACAGCTGGTACAGCCCAGCTCTTCAGCACAAAAACCTTTCCCTCTCCTCTCACCCTCTCTAATTTATCCCCCGTGCCTGGCACATCGATCTGCCTCCGACCCTGTCCCAGCTCCTGGTGTGAGGATGACAGTGGCCTTTGCTGCCAGCCCGGGGGGGGGTTGTTACCTACATCAGTGACCGCAGGAGAAGGCAACGGCAAGGCTCACCTTTCTGCCACCGTGCCTGCTAACTAAATTCGAGGCCAAGAGCACGAGCGGATGGAGGAGAAAACATGAAATGCCCCCCCACCGCTTCCACCTGCATCGGCCACAGGTGATTCCCGTGCCCTGCCACGTGCGGGAGATGCTGAGCTTGTGGGGCAGTGGAAAGAAGCAGGGAATGGGGGTGGGGATTAGGTCCTGGAGTAGTGGACACCCAAGAAATAACCGAGCCATCCATCACAGAGCATCGAGCGCATTAGCAGAAGCATTTACCTGAGCAAATTACCTTGAATAGTCATTATCTCCGGGCTTGTTGCTCACAGAGTGGGGAGAGAGCGGCGAGCGCAGGTGGCAGCCTGGTCACGGCAGGGCTGGGGGGCACCAACACGGGAAGAAAAGCTGGGCTCCGCCAAAAACGCATCCTTTCACCACCCCCCACCTGCTTCCTCCCCAGGTTCTGGCCCCGATCCTAGAGCAAGACTCACCGATGGAGCTGGGGACCACTCTCACGACCCACAGCAGCCCTGTGCCTGGCTGTCCCCTAGAGAATCATAGAATGGTTAGAGTTGGAAGGGACCTTAAAGATCATCGAGTTCCAACCCCCCTGCCATGGGCAGGGACACCTCCACTAGAGCAGGTTGCTCAAAGCCCCATCCAGCCTGGCTTTGAACACTTCCAGGGATGGGGCAGCCACAGCTTCTCTGGGCAACCTGTTCCAGTGCCTCACCACCCTCACAGCAAAGAATTTCCTCCCAATATCTAATCTCAATCTCCCCTCTTCCAATTTAAAACCATTACCCCTTGTCCTGTCACTACACTTCCTGACAAAGAGTCCCTCTCCGGCTCTCCTGGAGGCTCCCTTCAGATATTGGAAGGCTGCTCTGAGGTCTCCCCAGAGCCTTCTCTTCTCCAGGCTGAACAACCCCAGCTCCCTCAGCCTGTCTTCACAGGGGAGGTGCTCCAGCCCTCTGATCATCTCCGTGGCCCTCCGCTGGACCCGTTCCAACAGGTCCATGTCCTTCCTGTGTTGAGGACTCCAAAGCTGGACACAGTGTTCCAGGTGGGGTCTCACGAGGGCAGAGTAGAGGGGTAGAATCACCTCCTGCGACCTGCTGGCCACACTTCTCTTGATGCAGCCCAGGATGGGGTTATCTCTCTGGGCTGCCAGCGCACGTTGCCGGCTCATGTTGAGCTTCTCATCCACCAACACCCCCAAGCCCTTCTCCTCAGGGCTGCTCTTCAGCCATTCTCCACCCAGCCTGTATTTGTGCCTGGGATTGCCACGTCCCAGGTGCAGGACCCTGCACTTTGCCTGGTTGGACTTCATGCGATTTGCACGAGCCCACCTCTCCAGCCTGTCCAGAATACACTCCAGATGGTCCATAAGGAGCATCCCAAAACCCCTGCTGCTGATTTATATCACCGAGGATCCTCCCACAACCCAAACCCGATCCTCGGAGAAGCCCCACACCTCCCTGAGTCCCCGCCGGCACAAGGAGCTTTTGATCGCGGCATGTGATGTAGAATTTGACTTTGAGTGACTATAATAAAGTGTTTTTATTTTTAAAGCTGTTTTACCCCGTTTCCCTAGCTCACGAGGAGCGCACCTTGGTGTCAACAGGACTCTTTTGTCTTTGTAAGCTATTTTGAGGCAAAATATCTGTAAATTACTTCCCCAAACCTCCACACAAGCAGATCATGCAGAGAAAATAGGCTTTGCAGGAATGCAGTAAATTGTTTCTGTCACACAAGGAAATATAACCAATAGAAATCGTTATGGATGAGTCATTATGAGAGGGACCGAAAAAAAAAAAATTAACCTTCATCCATTTCCTTCGTCTCCGGTGCGTGCGAGCGCGGGGGAAGAAAGGTGGCGAACGCCTGCTAAGCGAGCGCATCAGCGTCGGGGGAAAGGTGGGACGTGCAAGGGGGTACGGAGAGGAAAAAAAAACCAAAACACTGACGTGGGGCTGGGAATTTGGGAGAAGGTACAAGGAGAGTGGTGCTTTCAAGGGAGAGATGCACCAGGACCCTCCCCTCGAGATGGGGAGGGGTGCTCCAGGGTGGGAAAAAGCTCCATCAATCCCATTACGCGGGAAGAGGTTTCTCCTCGCCCGCTATTACACATGGCTTTTGCCTGCCCATGTCCTCAAATCCCTCCTCAGCCCTCCCACCGGGGGACAAACGCGTTAGAAAGATGAAGGTGAAGCCAAAGCTCCCCAGATGCCAGCAGGGACTGGCTCTCCCCCACCTCCTGCCACCAAAACACGTCCCAACACATCATTTCCTTGCTTGGTCCTCTGCAACGCACGCAGAGTCGCCTATTTTGGGGCTTTTTTGTTTGTGGGTTTTTTTTTTTTTTTGGTTAAATACGCAGAAAAGATAAAAGAAATGCAGAAGTGTGGGCCAACGAGCGCGGGGACGTCTGCTGCCTGCGTGGGAGAGGTGGCTGCGAGAGACGGAAACATCAGATAGAGGAGCATGTGTGGAACACGGCAGAGGAAAACGATTATTCCCACTCATTTTGGGGAAGCGCCGTCAGTAATAACAGCAGCTCGGACATTGCCCATCACCCCCGGCATCACCTTCAGCCCCTCACCATCAACCCAACCCTTTCACACGCGGTGCTTTGCTCCGTACCTGCGTGCGTTTGTTACAGAGCTTGAAAAAAAAAAAAACAAACAAAAAAACCCAAATAAAAAATAAAAAAAAATAAAGAAAAGAAAAATCCATTTCCAGAGTGGCAGATAACGATTCCTCCAGCCCCGCCGTGCAAACAACGCGGCGGAAAAGGCTCAAGTGTTAAATGTTCCCTAATGTGCAGTAATTGATTTCCACGTGTGCAGTAATGGATTTGGTCACATCGTGCAACAATGGATTTGACATGGGTTCTCACTGATATTATAAACATAGTTAAGTCGTTAGCCTTGTGCCCGAGAATTAGGCCTTTAATAGCGCTGACCTCCGCGACCCACCCTGGACCGTGCTGCATCTACAGCCACCAAAAAATCTCCGGGGCTGGTTCATAGTCAAGGACGCAGCCGGCACTTTAACAGCTAAAAGCCGCTGGGAGCTACATGAAAATCATCCCAAGCTTTAATCCGGCCCTTTGATCCCACATCCCCAACTCCCACCCAGCCTTCTTCCTTTCTCAGCCCTTTTTTCACGGTGGTTGAACACCCCAAGATGCTGTCCTCCCACCCCAGGGGATGGGCAGGGAGTAGTACCATGGTCTTTGGTCCACGAAAAATGGTCCTACGACATCCCAGCCTTTTTTTATTCCCGCAGCCGTTGCAAACACCAGTGGGAGAAGTCAACCACCACCTTGACTCCTGCTGTAGGCAACACATTTGCTCCCACATACCCGACTCCCATCACGACTTTCTCCTTTCTCAACCTTTTTTCTGGTGGTTGCACACCCCAAGACATTGTCCTCCCACCCCAGGGATGGGCAGAGGGTAGTAGCATGGTCCATGAAAAATGGTCCTACTACATCCCAGCCCTTTGCAGGTTCCAGCACCCCTTGCAAAAAACCATGGGAGAAGTCAACCACCATCTTGTCTCCTGCTGTAGGCAACACCAGCTGAAGCCATTTGCTCCCACATACCCAACTCCCATCCAGCTGTACTCCTTTCTCAGCCCTTTTTAATGGTGGTTGCACACCCCAAGATGTTGTCCTCCCACCCCAGCGGATGGGTAGAGGGCAGTAGCATGGTCTTTGGTTCACGAAAAATGGTCCTACCACATCCCAGCCCTTTGCAGGTTCCAGCACCCCTTGCAAAAAACCATGGGAGAAGTCAACCACCACCTTTGTCTCCTGCTGTAGGCAACACCAGCTGAAGCCCAGCAACACCTCCTGACAGTGGTGGCCTCCTCGGAGGGAATTGTTCCTCCTTGGGTATTTACAAGCCTTGCAGTTGTGTTAAAAATCTATTATTTTCACTCCGGTGCCGCAGCAGCTCTCGCCTTCTGTCGAGAAGTGATTGGGCTCCTGTCCGTCAGGGACACTGAGTGATTGTGCTGAGAAAATTGCATTCAGCAATGGGGGATTTAAGAGGGTGCTTGTCCTCAAACAGGGCTCCAATTAATTAACTCCGAGGAAGGGGCTGCTTGGGGTTTGCTTGGTCTTTTCTGCGTTTTCCTTGGTGCATTTATTTAATTTATTGGCGGGTGGCTTGTTTTGTTTCCTTCTTGCTTTTCTGTTTGTCTTTAAGACTCTTTGCGGGATGATAAAGCGCAGGGGGATGTATTTGCTCGGCGGGGGATTAATTGGCAAACAGGCAGGAGAAATGGCTGGGCCAAGCCCTAAATCCCAACCCTCGCGCTGTACCTGCCAGCACCGGAAAATGGAAAACCCTCCCGGCCAGACCGGTCCGTGGGATTTTACAGCACAAGGGTGTCGAGGTCTACGGGAAGCAGCACCAGAAAAGGGGGTGCTGGACCCTCAGTGGTGGGGCTTTCACCCCAAACTCTGTCAACCCTACAGGTATCAAGCAAAAAAATGGGGAAAACTAGCAAATACCAATTGTCATAGGCATGAGGGACGTACCACAGCTGGTTTTGCTAAAAGTGGGAGCTTGGCAACAAGGCTGGGCTCTGAAAATACTCAGAAAGCCTTTTATTAAGATGGTGGCTTCTGTTTGAGTCACCTCAGCGCTGTTGTGGGCATCTGACGTAGGGTTGGAACACCTTCCACCCCTCCCCTCCATGCTTTGGTCACCTACCACACAAGAAATTCCTCAAGATACGGATGATTCCTTCATTTTTTTCCTACTAGCACAGGAAGGTTTGACCTCAGATGGAGTCCTATCATGCAGACCATACCCCAAAAGATAGTTTTTTATGTTTAAAGAGAATTAGAGATTGCCATTTCATATAGAGACTGTGGTGCACAATGGATGGCACCACATTTAAGGGCTTCAACCAAAGCACGGCAGAGATGTGGAGAAGCACCGTAGGGATGTACACGATCACACTGAGAAGAGCAGGTCCCCGTGGCTCAAGTATTGGGATAGGTTTTGGGGGAGCACCGCCTCCAGGACGCAATTCCCAAATTTCCTATGGAAGCCTGTTCCTCAAGAGCAGGTGGAGACTGGGAGGCTGGAGATACATGCATGGCTTATGGCGACCCACCATACAACACAACCTCTGCTCCTTGGAGACCCTCCAGACGAGCCCTCCCCAAACACATCCACAACCACGTCCGCAACCACCCAGCCCCGTCGTTTCCTTCAGACCTCGAGACATTTCCCATCGCCGCTGCCATCTCAAGGGGTGAGAAAGGTCCTAATCTTGCCCTCAGGCCTAATCTTTTAAAGGAATTAATCTTCAAAGCAATCTCGTCCCGGCTACACTGCAGAGAAAAATTTTGATTTATGAGTTGCGGCGACAGCTGAGCTCCTCTGATACTGGAGAGATGGGAAAGCGTTGGGTGGATGGGGCCGGTGGTAGGAGAAACCTCAAGAGAAATAGGCACCCAGACCACGGCTGGAGCCAACACCACATTTTCATCCTTGGGAAATTCCAACCTGCATTTTGCTTTTTCCCTTCATTAACCAGGAAAAGCAAGTTTCCCACCTCCCCAAAACAATTAAAAAAAAAAAAAGCTGACCTCAGCAATATCACACCAGTCTCATCAAAGGCTTTGTTTTCCTCTTATAATTCCATTTCCGACTACAAATTGCAACCAGCCGACACGCAAAGTGATCAACTGAACCAAGGGGATTTGGCTTCATTGAAATAAACCATTCTGATGAAATTTTAAATGAGAAAACGGCGACGGCCCCCACGAAACGATTCGATTTCGGTGAATCTGCGTTTTCATTTTGAAAACTGATTCATTAGAAATTTTTTTTCCACCAGCTCTAATCAAAGCGCTTTAGGCATTTTTGAAACTTTCAGTCTCGAGCTTCAAAACAATTTAATTTGTGTTGTAAAGCAGAGAAGTTTATGACACAGAGAGACAGCGAATGGAAGCACTTTTTGACTTTGCAAACACTTCAACTTTAAGAAATTAAATTAATTGTAATGTGGGAGAATAATTTCAAAAGTTTCTTTCCTGAAGTACGGAAAGTATATGCAAACTCATCTAGAGGCAGACTTTATAAATATAATATAAGGTTGTCATCTTCACGCTTACAGCTTGCTTTTCACTGACACCGTCTCCATTTAAAATTTCTTAGGGTCGTGAGCAAATGAAATGAAAGAGCGAGCTCGTTTCTGTTGGGGAAAAACTTAAGTGATGGGATCATTATAGAAGAGCATCTCCGAAGGAAAAAGGCAATGCACAGAAAGAAAGGATGGAGAAAAATAGAGGGTATATAGCAAAAATGGAAAGAGAATGAGAACATCACGGGAAATGCTCCTTCGAACAAGAGCCCCATTCACCCTCGCTTGTCTTTCCCTTCAGGGTTAGTTCTTGTTTCATTACAGATTAACACAGCATCTCTTCTCTCCAGCCTCACTTGCTGGAGATGGCTACATCCATTTAAATGGATTTCAAAAGCCGGGATTGATCTATGCCAAGTTGTAATTTCGGCCGCTAGCACGCCGGGTAATGCACTCCAGCCTCTGCCGAGAGCGAAGGAGGTGTGGGAATTGCTTCCTTGATATGATAAATTCATTAGGTAAAGGAACCCGAGATAACAGGAGCGGTGCTTGGAAAACATCTGGTGGCACCAAGCACAGGGAAGAGGGTGGCGGGTGGTTGACATTGGAGTCAAGAGCTGAACAAAATAAAGCTGTACAGGGTCTAGAAAGGACCTTTGAGTCGAGCAGCCCTACATTTTTCCCCATCAGAAACAACCACCTAATATTGTTCTGATGGCTACTTGAACCCGCGAACTCCATACAGCACGGGAAGCACCTCGAAACACGGACCAGGCAGAATAAGGGGAAAAAATGAAATATCATTCCTTTAAGACCAGAGGGACTTGTCCGAAACACTACCACACAAGGCAGTAGAGGTGTAAAAAAAATGATGCCAGGAATCTGCTCTGTGGTCCAGGCTGGACGTGCCACCTCCTGCCGCTTCCAGCCGCAAGCACTGGAGACCCGGTAGCTCTCCAAGCCGTCCCTCTCCAGCCCTCGTTTAAATTCAGCTCCGATGCCGTGGGGAAACGAGCACAGCAGGCTCCGAGTACCTGCTCCGGTGCTTTTTTGCTCAGAGAAAACCCGGCCGGAGAAACAGGAGGATGCTTTGGCAGCCACCTAAGGGAGACTAATGGATGCTGCAGGTCGGAGGGGGAGCGAAGCGATGGAGATCATCGGGGTGCTACAAAGCAGGAGACTGAAAAAGGGGAGGGATGCTTTTATGGAGAAGAGGGGGAAGGAGCTAGAAAAGGCTAATAGGCTGCCCAGGGAGGTGGTGGAGTCTCTGGAGACATTCAAACCCCACCTGGACATGTTCCTGTGCAACCTGCTCTGGGTGGACCTGCTTTGGCAGGGAGTTGGACTGGATGATCTCCAGAGGTCCCTTCCAACCCCATAGCATTTTGTGATTCTGTGAAGGCAGCGAGAGATGCTAAAAGCTACAGGGTTTAGAGGGTCCAGCAGTGTCTCCAAGGGCATGGCAGGGAGACCATGCAGAGGAGAAGCCACAGAGCATGGTCCTGAAGCAGAACAAAGCTCGGTGATCAGAGAAGCAGGTCGGGCTCACACCCCCTTGCCACGAGGATAGCCAGGACCACCTGCATCCACCCAGCCCATCGCCGTCCACAAAGCTACTTCATCTACAACGAGCCCTAGCAGTGACATTACTTAATCAATACAGTGAGACGGAACCCGGCACGGAGAGATTACCGCGGCAGGAGAGCCACGGCGCTGGCAAGAGCCCTCCCGCGCCAGCAAACGAGCTGCCAGATTGATTTTGATCTCATTAATCTGTTTCGGGGCCAGGCGGCAGCTGCCGTGGGCGAAGCCGCCTGCGATGCCTTCCTCCGACCCCTCGGAGAAAGGGGAAGTGTTTTAAAGAGAGATGTTCTCCCACCCACAGCACTCAAGGGTGCTGGAAACACGGGGTCTATATCTGGGCTAATTTATCTCACAGCTCACTATTATTTGGATTTCATGTAAGGTAATGAGGATAAATACATGTCCCTACCCAGGGAAAAGTCTTTCCTGCACTTGAGGCTGGATAAATTGAATAAACCCTTTAGAGCACAGCGCAAGGGGATGGTGCTGCCCGGCGGATAATGAACCCAGTTGGGACCTAGGGTCCCTGCTCTGCTCTGGGCTCAGCAGCTAACCCTCAGTAGATCACCCCTCTGGGCTCAGCAAGTCAAATCCCCCCCTTGGGTCCTCTCTGCTTGCTCATAAGTAAAACAGTGGTAATCAACAGATATGAGGTCCCCCAGTGGAAAGGGCTCCATAATTGTTATTTTCAGGGATTGGAGAACATATGAAGGGTCTCCAGCGAAGTCTGCATGAGATACCACAATGGAGGAGACAACAAACCCGTCACCTACAGGCATCGCTGCATCAGCTGCCCTGCAGGAGCAGTTTCTCAGTTCATGGTAGCCATATAACCACCCATTTGCAACTGGACCAGGCCAAGGACCAAGCTGGGACCACCACACAGCCCTCGCACACTTTCAGCCACCCTCAGCACAAAAAAGGACCCGTTGCTGTCGATCTCCGCAGCTCCTCCTGCTCGTCGACCGCCCGACCCCGCAAACTGCCCTCCGCCGAGCACGAGGTCGGCTTCAAAGCAATTCCAATCCACGGATGTAAGGGCTCAGTTTAAACCGAGTTCAGCGCCGTTTGGGCTACGTCAATTAAG
The DNA here is from genome assembly GCF_964106895.1 of Numenius arquata. Classification (NCBI taxonomy): domain Eukaryota; kingdom Metazoa; phylum Chordata; class Aves; order Charadriiformes; family Scolopacidae; genus Numenius; species Numenius arquata. Next base: position 5,754,244 of record NC_133597.1, read on the forward strand.
GACAAATTTAAGCTAATGAGAAGTAAGTGTCCAGGCAGGGCTTTACATCGATTTGGTTAAACCAATGTAAGGGGAGCGGGGGCACGTGTGGACGTGCGTGAGCACACGCATGGATCGCTCTATTGCACCTCGGCACTTCGCCCCCAAATCTTCCTCGGGTAATTCTGAAGGTTTTAAAAAAAAAAAAAAAAATTAAAAAAAAAAAGGCCACCAAATTTACAGTGTTTTGTTTTAAAGTAACGACGCTCACCCCAGTACTTCTAAACCCCTCCGTGGAACAGTCACTGTTTTCCTTTTGTACAAATAAATAAATAAATAAATAGTCGGTAGATAAATTGCAGATGATTCAGTAAATAACTCAGCCTATGACCTTGATGCTTATTGATTCCTCAAGCTGTTTATCTTTCTTGTGTGCTCCCCAGCAAAAACAATTATCACTTAATTATAAAGCAGCTTGGCTTGAGGGAGCCGCCAATTGGCTGGCGAGCTTCGCAAAGGGGGTGAGTTCATCCCCGTGCACCGCGCAGCCCCGACCGAGGGGACTGCTTAAGATTCAGAGCCACAAACTTCATTATTTTCTTCCTAGCTCCTGTTTTTCCCCTCGTTTTAAAAATAAATAAATAAATAAATAAAACACTTAAGGATGTTTAGCCAGTCCCCGTGTTTGACTGCCTCAACGCTCGCAACCGATGGGATCGAAGCGGCAAGATGCCAACACTGGGAAAGGGGAAAAAAAAAAAAGAACTGTGATAAGAAGCACAAGGAAAAGTCCTGGAAATACAAAAACTGGGCTGTTCTCTCCTTCAGTGACCTTGAGGAAGGTGTTTTCCCCATCTCCACTGCCTCCCCCTTCTTCTCTATGCAGAGCTGCGGCCAGTCCCCGTGCAAAACCCGGCACAAAGCGTTGGTCTTGCTCTTGACTGAAGCTTCGGGAAGCCGCTGGGATGCGAGTAATGAGAGCGCTTGGTGCTTCTGCAGCCAGGCATGCTCTCCCAAAGCACTTAGTGACATCCATTAGCACACCAGAAGGGGAATTATCATCTCCACCCCAAGGCAGGAGGAGGGGAAGGTACCTCCCCCCCTTGGCTAGAAATGAAGGATTTGAAGTTTTTCTGCACTTTTCATAGAATACCAAGTAGGAAGGGACCTCAAGGATCATCCGGTCCAACCTTTCTTGGTGAAAGCACAAGAAGGCCGAGCACCCTGTCCAGCTCAATCCCAGAAGTGTCCAATGATGGGGAATCGACCACTTCCCAGGGGAGATTATTCCAGTGGCTGATTGTTCTCATTGTGAAAAATTTTCCTCTTATGTCCAATCCCCTGGAATAACTTGTACCCCATAGATGAGATCTCAGGAAGAAATTCTTTGCTGTGAGGCTGGCAAGACCCTGGCCCAGGTTGCCCAGAGAAGTTGGACACCCTAGAGATGTTCAAGGCCAGGTTGGATGGGGCTTGGAGCAACCTGGTCTGGTGGGAGGTGTCCCTGTCACAAGATGATCTTTGAGGTCCCTTCCAACCCAAACCATTCTATGACCACATCACTTCATTACATAGAAGACATTTTGGGTTATGGCCTCTGGGTGCAGACCTGGTGGGTCGGTTACCCAACACCACTAGCTCCACGCATGGCAAACATGCTATTTTAGAGCAAAGATGTGCTCCTAAAGTCCACCAGCCTCCAAGCACCCAGCAGCAAAACACGCCACGGTACTGAAGCATCCCAGACCCAGGACCTCCCATGGGCTTCCATCCCACGCAGCTTCTTGCTCCAGGGAGCCCCTAAACGTGACTCTGCACTACAAAAAAAGCCACAACCAGCATCAGAACCGCTTCATTTCCCAGCACTAGGTTTTTTTTTCCTTCCCCGACCCCCCCCTCCTCCTCCTCAGCGAAACCTCAACACCAGCAAACGCGATTATGGGGCTCCCGGACCCTGATGTAATCAGGCGCTGCAGATGGAGGGACCCAATGCAATCAAAGCAGCAGCAGCAGCAGCCGAAAGCGCTAAATGGAACAAAACCATCATTATCCGCCCTAAAGAAATAAGAGGCAGGGAATACATCCCAGAGCTGAGCGTGGACATCAAGCCTCCGGCCCCGGAGCAAAGCCACACGATGGCACTGCGTTTTTCCAGAGCCCTCCGATTGCGGCCGCCGGGCAGGACACAAAGCAGCGTTTACCTTCGGAACAGCAAGGGCTGGGGGGGTGGCTGCTTTGCCTCTCACGGTTGGCGGAAGGAGAAAAATCACAGAGATGGCATGGTACGACACTCCCGAAATACTAATATTAAACCAAAAGTGCTGCGCCGATAGGAACGGCTGGAAGGGAAAGCTCAGGTTTTGCAGGGAAGTTGCCAAGAACCCTCAAATCTCTGGAGGCTCAGCCCCGGGGGGCTCAGAAGACCCTTTGCAGACTCCAAGGACTGGAAAATGCTCAAGCTGGGGTCACCATTTGACAGCTCTAAAGATCTCCAGCAGCCCGGGAAGAGCGGGACAGAGCCACGTCTCTACCAGCATCACTTAAATCCCATTTCAAGCCAAGGCAGAGGTGTTCCCCGGCACACCAGGGGCTGCGGGAAGCTCCGTGGCAGGACACCGAGCACTCGGGGAGCTTCTGGCAGCCCGAGAAGTTTAAACTCAGGCACTTTCTAATGTCTCAAGTCAAACACGAGGAGATTTTGGTGTCATTTGTGGGTACTTCCGAGAGCTTTCATGCCATTGAGCAGCTCCCAGTAAAACTCAGGACCTGGATCCAACTGGTCTGCAGTTCCCAGGCTGTTGGTTTTAATTAATTCCTGCCTTAACTGGAGTGGCAAGGACTGCAGACAGGTCAGAGCACGGCTTGTAGAAAGCTTGATATCGCTATTCATAATGAGAAGAGCTGCCCACAATCACCCCTATTCCTCTCATTCACCTGCCAGGTGTCAGAAAAAACAATTCCTATCCATTTCGTTGGGTTTGTTTATCCTTTAAAAGCCGTTTAAGGAGTGAAAATAAGCAACACCATCCCTCAAACTCCTCTTTTCTCCCCACCACGCCGTGCGTTCAGGCACATCTGCCTTGTACCTGTGGCACCCTGGATGCAGATGCCCATCTTCCCGGAGATAAGCAGGAGCATCCTCTGCATCTGCTCCTCAGCTGCTGAGCCATGTGGCAGGAGGATACTCCGCATCCTTGCATTTCCGAGAGGGGGAAGCAGATCCAGCCGCGGAACTAGCGAGGTTTTATGGCCCCCTGTGTTTCACGGGGAGCAGCCACGAGCAATCCAGTATATACGGTAACCCTTGCAGGAGGGGATTGTCACATTAAAAAACTCTAAATGCTTAAAAGGGTTTTCGTTTAGGCTCTCCTGCCGCGAAGCGTCTTCAAGGGCCCCAGATTTATTATTTCATCAGAAGATCAGAGAGGGGAAGTTTGTAGGAGATCAAACAAATAGGAATACATTAGAAGAGACAGTAGGAGAGGCTGGAGAAGTTGTCAGATTAAATAAAGCAGCACCAGAATCCCCGACCAAGCAGGTTGTTTTCCCTCACATCTCCCTGCCCTGCGGACACCCAAACCCTGCCCAGGCAGAGACCAGCAGGGTCCTGGGGTAGGGAATAAAGTCCCGGGTGTCAGCAGGACCCACCTCCCTATCTCCTGATCCGCTTACTCCTTCCGGCCCTTTCCCGCCACATCGGGTGGCTGGGAATTCCCACCGGAATCCTGGCAGCTCCAGGATTTAGGGGAGTCAGCGGGGGGGGTTTTTTTTGCAAGAGAAGAGCTGGCATGACATTGCCAAGACCATGTCGTGGAGCGTGCATTAGCCAGGATCTGTGCGAGAAAGCCGCCAGAAGACAGGAAAGCATCTTCCTTTCCCTATATATACATACCATGGTAGAGGAAAATGGCCAGAGGAGAGGCGGGGGAGTCTTTGCACTTCACTACAGACCCACCACAGCTATCAAAAATGCCTAAAACCAAGCAATTCTATAACATTTCAGGACATTTCTGGTACCCCGTTAACGCTACCACTTAATAAAGGTGGATTTTATGATGGCAGAGGCGAGTACACTTCCTACCAAATTTTGCTGTAGATGGAAGATTTGGAAAACACCCTGAGGGAGATGATGCAAGGGGTAAAGATGGGTCTTCTGAAACGAGGAATAATGGTTTTGACACTGAAAGAGGGGAGATTGAGATGAGATGTGGGGAAGAACTTCTTTGGTGTGAGGGTGGTGAGAGCCTGGCCCAGGTTGCCCCGAGAAGCTGTGGCTGCCCCATCCCTGGAGGGGTTCAAGGCCACGTTGGAGGGGGCTTGGAGCAACCTGTTCTGGTGGGAGGTGTCCCTGCCCAGGGCAGAGGGGTTGAACAAGATGGTCCTTAACGTCCCTTCCAACTCTAACCAGTCTATGACTCTACGAGCCTGGAGGTGCTTCCTGGCTCTGTTGCAGGCTCCCTGGGTAACTTCTCTCTCCGTGCCTCAGTTTCCCCATTACAAGAACAAGCCTCATCACCTTATATTCCCACACTTGCCAGGATGGAGAAATACCTCTTCAAACCCCAGTACGGCCTCCTTAAATACCAACTGCTGCTTCTGGCCCATTAAGAACCAGGGCTCGCTGCAGAAAACAGTAATTATCCCCACGCGATGCTGGAGACTCCACTCGGGTCTGTGCTGTCGGGCGCCGGTATTTCGTGTCGTGCCTTTTGTGAGTTGAGACACGTCGGCTTTGCTGTTTTCCTTGTGTCCCCCCCTCCTCCCACCCCCCTTTCCCTAGCCCGTAGCAGCTGAACAGGCTTTGGGAGCCTTCTGTTCCCATCCCACACCCTCGGCACCTCTCGGCTCCGCTCCAGCTGTCAGCTCCCGCAGCTTTGTCTCAGGAGATCAGTGGGCGGACATGAACGTACACCAAAAATATATATATATATATATATTTATAGAAACACGCACAGGAGGGCCTTGCTTCTGCTCGCACATCTCGTGGGAGCAGGTCAGGAAACAGGTTGCCGGCGCATCTCTTCTCTTAAATCCTCATTCACAAGGAGGAACGTCACACCTCCGAGGTCAAGCCCGGCGGAGTTTTAATTCATTAAGCTAACTCCAGCGCTGGCTGAGTCTGCAAGTCTTGGAGAAAAGTGCTATTTTATTGGGAAGAATCGGGAAAGCTTTGCTTGCCGCGACTCAGGTAGTCACCACCAGAATATGGGTTGCCACCAGCACCTTCTCTGCTAGCCCTGGGCTCCTCATCCAAGGGTTAGCACAGGACAGTGGACAACCCCACTGCCCCTAATCTCCACAATGTCCCTGCATCCACAGGACCAGCTTTTTGTCCTCTCCTCTGCCACAACGCTGCCTGCACGCTGCCAAAAATTACACACACCCCCCGAGCAAGCAAGCACTGAATTACGTAGGGGGGGAATCTAGACAAACCCAGCACTTTCCCCCTCTTCCAGACCCTTTAAAGAACGAGGTGAGACAGCCTGACACATCCCTGGAGAGATCTTTGGGGCACAGGAGGTGGCAGGAGCATTTTCTGGGATGCTCTGCAAGGTGATGGAGAGTCTCCGTGCAGGAGGCAGGGAGGTGCCACGTCACCGAAATACCAAAGGCAGTATCTCCGAGTGACCTCGACCTCCGGCTGCCACAGAGAGAAAAAAATTTAAAAAAAAAAAGCAAGGAGGAAAGAAGAAAAATAATGTTTTCACTCCTGGCAGCTCGGCGGAGACAGCACCTGCTTCTGCCTGCTCCAGACTCAGCAAAACTCAGCTTTCATCACCTGAGAGCGAACACGGCGAGCCCACGCAGACACACAAAAATCAATGCCCATCGATCCCTAAGCCAGGAATTCATAAACTCCTTTAAAGGTCAAGGATTGATTTTTCACTTTCTGTAAAAAGAAGAGGCTCCCGCCATCATCCTCCCACCCCCGCCAAGCGACTCCTCCCGCCTTTCCCCCCTCCCGGCAGATACTCGAAAAGCTGAAGCATGTGCTGTATGAACAGTCGTCATGTCAAAACATAAGTGGCACATATATAAATACACCACGCAGCCGGTACAGGCAACACATGTGTGCGTTTAACTCCTCGCTTCCCCTGTTTTCAGGGGCTTTGGAGAGGGCTGAGCCCTTGCAAGGATCCGATTAATTAATTTGAGGACCCCCCAGCATCCCTCCACGAGGCGCTTTGGAGGCCAGCAGCATCCCCCTTCTCTCCAAACGCGGGGTGCATCCAGCCTCACGAGGGTCTGATGGACATCCCCCAGGGTTGTCCATCTCACCCCAAACCACCGTGGGCTCTCGCCCCCCCTGCCCCTCGCCTCACCCTCGGCTCCCCTCCAAAAGCAGCAGCCGGCAGCGACAGCTAATTGCTGCAAAATAGCCCGTCTCCATTTCAGGGGGCTGCTTTTCTTTTGCTTTAGTGGCTGGCAAATCAACCCTCCAAGGAATTATAATAACCCTGCCCTGGCCCCGTTCCCTGGATTTCTGGCCCTTTTCCCTGGCACACCTCCTCGCCGGGCTGGAAGTCCCGAAGCCCCTTCTCCCTCCTCGCACGCCAGCCTGGCATCCAGCCACTGCTCACACGCCTGGCACCATCACCTCTGTGGGTCAGCACTTTGCACAGGAACCGCTGAATGGTTGTGGTTGGAAGGGACCTTGAAGATCATCCTGTTCCAACCCCCTGCCCTGGGCAGGGACACCTCCCACCACATCAGGTTGCTCAAAGCCCCCTCCAACCTGGCCTTGAACCCCTCCAGGGATGGGGCAGCCACAGCTTCTCGGGGCAACCTGGGCCAGGCTCTCACCACCCTCACAGCAAAGAAGTTCTTCCCCACATCTCATCTCAATCTCCCCTCTTTCAGGGTCAAACCCTTCCCCCTCTTCCTGTGGCTCCCCTCCCTCATCAAGAGTCCCTCCCCAGCTTTCCTGGAGCCCCTTTATGGACCAGAAGGGGCTCAAAGGTCTCCCCGGAGCCTTCTCTTCTCCAGGCTGACCCCCCCCAACTCTCTCAGCCTGTCCTCACAGCAGAGGGGCTCCAGCCCTCCCAGCATCTCCGTGGCCTCCTCTGGCCCCGCTCCAACAGCTCCATGTCCTTCTGCTGTTGGTGGCCCCAGAGCTGGAGGCAGCACTGGGCGGAGGGGGGGGGAAGGGGTCTCCCCAGAGCACGTCAGAGGGGCAGAATCCACCCCCCTTGCCCTCCTGGGGATGCAGCCCAGGGTGCAGGGGGCGTTTCTGAGCTGTGAGATCCCTCAATCCTTCAGGTCCCAAGTGGATAGTTGCAGTAGTGACACTGTGGATGCCTTTTCCATCATCCCTGTCCCTACGTAAAAGCCTGAGCCACCTCTGCAGCGCCCATCTCTAATCACTGCTTTGCAGTCCCCACTCCATCCAGATACAGGACACAAAGCTTCAAGACACAAAATATCTTCCCCCAGCTGCCCCGCGACTTATTGCTGTTTGGAGACGCAAGAAAACCCATTTAAACAGGGCTGGATTTAATTGATTTCTCTGCATTTCCTCGCTGGAAGTTCAGAAGAGCAGAAGCACCGGGGGGGGCATGGGGGAGGGGCGGGCAGCTGGCAGCGACGCGCAGGGGCTGATCCAAGCCTTGGCACCTTGGCAAAGCTTTACATTTATTTTAGCAAGTATTAAAAGACAGCCCTAGAAACCATCGCAGGGGGTTACGAGCGAAGGGTACCTGCTGCAGGAGGGAGTTTTCCTCCTTTGCAAAGCTCAGGGAGGCACTGGCTGTTTCGGGTGTTTGGCTTCAAGGTGAAAACCATCATTTAAATGATCCTTTGCAGCAAATAAAGGGCTCAGCCCAACAGCTCTGGGGTTCCCTGACAACTTCTACTGGAATTTTTCCCCTGCCCCCCAAAGGGAGGAGCTTGTGGCAAAACCTCAAGAAAACTCACAAATTAGTCTTTGGGTAGCAAAACCTCCCGTATTTGAATAAAAGGCACAAATGCCGCTTTCTGGCCGGCGCTGCCGAGCTCTGTCAGTCCTTGGCTGGCGCTCACTGTCCCGGTTTGGTCCCTCCCGGTGCCACAGCATCGCATCTGCACCCGGGCACGGTATTATCTTCCAGGGAATGGAAGCGACTCTCAGCTCTCCCTGCAACCCAGAAGGATGCTCGGAAAATTGAGGGGGGGCATAAACACCCCTAAAGAGCGTAATTAGGACTCTGCACCCGCTGCTAATGAGAAAAAATAAACAAGCTTCTCTAAGGTTAAGGGGGCTGGGATCTGGTGGGATGGTTTGTGATCATCACAGACAGCCCCAGATCCAAAACACCAATGCCTTCGGAGGGGAGAGATGGCAGGAGAGCATTTGGAATCATTTTGGATACAGACCGACTGCAATCCTCACGCCAGATGCTCGGTGACGTTCCCATCGCCACCGGAAAAGGGGGAAGGGAATAACACCAAGTCATTAAAGCCAAGATGACATTAAAAAAAGCCTCCTCGGGCTCTACGATGCTGCCGGAGCAGCCCGGTTGGATGGGGAGAGAGGAGAAAGCAGACACCAGAGGATGGACAACCACAGGCACCACCCGCTCCAGCCAAAAACCACAGCCCAGTTCCCAGCTCTGGCACATCTTTCCACGCGGCCTCGGGCGAGACATTTAATCTTTCTCCACCTCATTTTCTTGGTGTTCGCCTCGGAGGACTTTGGGCTAAGACTTTGTCTTACAAGGGGTTGGGCTACACTTGAACGCTTGCTTTAAATTCAGGAATTGCCAATTAAATCAACATGCTTAGCATACTTTCATGGACCGTGCTTCTTTTTTTTTTTCCAGCTAAACATGTTCACCTTAATTAAAGGAGTCTGCAAGTCATTGCGAAGCCATCACGTCCTGCCAGTTGGGTCTTATCATTTAAGCATTTGTATGCCCACGAAACCAATTTCCTATGACTGGCACTACGGGATGGGACCTTCTCTTCGTTAAGGGCTTCAAAAGTGCCACTCGGCAAGAAAATTTAAATCCCATTCAGACGGGAGGAGAAGGATATATGAAAAAAGACAAGTATTTGCAGTAAAGAGAAGAAGAGCAGATTGTCTTAAACAGCATTTATAGAAGATATAACATACAGGAGGCAAAAGGGGAAGGTCTGGGCAAAGTTGGCCGCAGAGATTAAGTCTGCAAACCTACTGCTAGTTTTTCTGCTTTTTACCAAAAGGATGCGATTGTTATATTTACGATTTATAAAGCGGTTGGGCCGGTTTGGGTTGTGCTGCTCGACCCCTGCTCCCTAAACAGAGGATGCTGCAATTCCAAGCAAGAAGAACCGCCGGAGGGAACGTACTCCAGAGACTGATCTCAGATCATAAACTCTTTTGTCACACTAAAGGACTCAAGACAGGCAGTAGAAGAGGATCAACGTGATTAAGTGAGAGATTTACCTGCTCTTCCAAGAAAAAACACCAGCTCACAAGCTGATTAGAGCCAAGGGGGGTGTTATCTGGGGGGCTTTTAGGGGAGGAAAGAGGGAGATGCAAGAGGGGAAGAAATAAAACAACTCTCTCCAACTCCCTGAAAGGAGGGTGCAGCCGGGGGGGGGGGTCTGTCTCTTCTCCCAAGGAACAAGAGATAGGACAAGAGGAAACAGCCTCAAGTTGCACCAGGGGACGGTTTAGGATGGACATTAGGAAAAATTTCTTTACTGAAAGGGTTGTTGAACATTGGAACAGGCTGCCCAGAAGGGCGTTCAGCCGCCATCCCTGGAGGTATCTAAAAGATGTGTAGATGTGGTGCCGACAGATATGGGTTAGTGATGGACTTGGCAGTGCTGGGTTAAATGGTTGGACTTGAAGAGTCCAACCTGGAGAAGAGAAGGCTCCAGGGAGACCTTAGAGCCCCTTCCAATCCCTCAAGGGGCTCCAGGAGAGATGGGGAGGGACTCTTGATGAGGGAGGGGAGCCATAGGAGGAGGCGGAAGGGTTTGACACTGAAAGAGGGGAGATTGAGATGAGATCTGGGGAAGAAATTCTTTGCTGTGAGGGTGGTGAGACACTGGAATAGAAGCTGTGGCTGCCCCATCCCTGGAGGGGTTCAAGGCCAGGTTGGGCAACCTGGTGTGGTGGGAGGTGTCCCTGCCCAGGGCAGGGGGTTGGAATGAGAGGGTCTTTAAGGTCCCTTCCAATCCAAACCATTCTACGATCTTAAAGATCTCTCCAAACCCAAACAATTCTACGATTCTATGAAAACATCCTTCAAACGAGCCAGCTGGGGACCTGAGGACATGCCAGCGATGCAAAAGGAACACCCGGCACATTCACCTCCACCCCAGCCCTCTCCAATCCATCCTACCAGTGACTTGCACAAACATCAACACAAACATTTAATTAATTCAACATAACTCCGCACTCAATTATCAGCAACGGTGACAAGCTACAGACATGGGGCTGTGCCCCACAGCACCCACAGAAACACCCCAAAGTTGCCCCAAAACCTTGCTGTCCAAGCCTGGACCACCCACAGCCCCCTTCGCAGAAGGGCTGCTGGAGTCTTTTAAGGTAAAGCCTCCAAAACTTTGCAGGAAAGCAAAGAGTATTTTTTTTTTTTTTTTTTTACTAATTTTTTTTAAAAAGAGGATTTGTTTCAGAAAAGCTGTCAAAAATGTTTAATTGATGAAAAGCTGGATTTTCAAGGAAAGACATGTTTCAGAAGTGACACTGATAGCCATGTGAGTAGAGAGTCTGGGGCTGCGTGTGAGGAGTGGGTGGGAGTGCAGGGGAAGAATACATTAGAGTTGCAAATGCAGGATGAAACAAAGCCCTCATCATTTTGAAATCTTTACTAAAAGGCAGTTTTACTTTTTGACCTCATCAGCAGTTCACGCCGTGCCATTTGGTCCCCGAGCCGAAACGCAAGGACTAATTGAGAACAGCAATAACCACCTAGTCCCTTAAACACCCATTTTACGGTCACGGGGAGGGATGACCTGACATTTTCCCGACACCACGGAGGGGGCTCAGGGCTGGAAAAGTAATTCTCTGTCCCGATGCTGGCAGAGACCTGGATCTCAGCTGCCTCGTGCTCTGAGCACCGACAAAGCTCATGCCACTCATTGCCAAGTGGCTTGAAGATGGGCTTCTTGCTCCTGTGCCAGATGAGGCAACTCGTTATATACATTACTGGTATTTTACCGTCTATTTTGAACAGGAGGTGCTCATTTAAGGAAATCTAGAGGGGCTTGGGATGGTCCCTGTGTGATGTACGATCGGCAAGAGCCAGACGTGGCAGGATACAGACTCCTGCAAACGGGTACCAGGAGAGCTAACTCCGGCGATTCCATGTCATAAACTTGAAGTCGAAACGAGGAAGGGAACGCAACAAGGGAACTAAAGGATGGAAATATCCCCAAGTATTTTCAGAGTAAAACTTCTTTTTACCCCCACGGCTTATAAATCATGCAGCAAAACTACAAAGCCAGGGATTTCTGTGTTTGACTAATGCTGCTGTGCTTTCCTGGGAGAGGAACAGTTTGACCTCAGGATGTCAGCATTAAATAAGACAAAACCATCGACGACGCTCTCCTGTTTTAATCATCGCTGTTGTCGCAGCGTTTCACCCACTTCAAACCAAGCGCCTCATCCCTTCAGCCCCCTCTCTCCAGGGAGCCCGTTGGCTGTAGGACACCCATAAACTTTTGGGAGGAGATCACAAAAATCACAGAATGATATGGGGTTGGAAGGGACCTCAGGAGATCATCCAGCCCAACCCCCTGACAAAGCAGGTCCACCCACAGCAGGTCCCACAGGAACATGTCCACGCGGGTTTTGAATGTCTCCAGAGATGGAGACTCCACCATCTCCCTGGGCAGCCTCTTCCAGGGTTCTGCCACCTTCAAAGTCAAGAAGTTCCTCCTCATGTTTAGATGGAACTTCCTACATTCAAGTTTGTGCCCATTCCCTCTTGTCCTGTCCCTGGGCACCACTGAAAAAAGACTGGCCCCATCCTCCTGACACCCACCCTTTCAGTATTTATAGGTGTTGATCAGATTCCCCCCTCAGTCTTGTCTTCTCCAATGCAAGTGATGCTCAGGCAGCCCCCCCCCACTAAGATACAGCCCCTCCCCAACCCTCAGACTCCCATAGATTAATTCGCAGAGCGGTGTTTGAAGCCAAAGCATGGCCCAAGGATGGAGAGCGATGCCTACGAGCTGGGGTCACAGCCTTTGGCATGCATTATTCATGCTTTACCATGAGAGGGGCCACCAGTTCCCATCTCTGGTGGCCATGACATGCTTTAGGGGGTGACCAGACCTGTTGGTTGCCCCTCGCAGAATGGTGGCATCCCAGCACCAAAGGCAACGTGCCCAGAGGTGGGATTTTGCAGGCAGCGGCGCACGGCCGGCTCCCGCACGTGTCTGAGCATCTCTTCTCGGAGGAAACATCAGGTCTGCTTAGTAAGACGTGGCAAAAAGAGCTGTCTATAAATAATCAGCAATAAACGTGCCCAGACAAACTCTGCCAAGACACTGCCAGTCCCCACGCTCGGCATTTTCCAGGTCCTTGTTAAGGAGCTGCCAGTCCCCAATCTCCCCAACAGCCCGACGGGTGTGCGATAGGAGCCAGGAGGACTTGGGAGAAGGAATACAGCGATGCCCTTCAGTTTTACGTAGCAAAACAGCCAGCCAAAGCTGACTCCTGGGCAAGCAAAGCATTCGCTACCATCCCTGCAGTGACCTTGAGAGAGTTCAAGGCGGGTTCTTGTCCTGAAAACAGCTGGATAAGGGACGGACCTGAATTTTGGGGGCTGAAGGAAAGGGTTAAGCTATTCCTTAATGCTCTTCACATTGAAAGAAAGCATCAGGATGATGCGTAGGGATCCTGCATCATCCACACCTAGATCTAAAATCCATCTAAAGGGTTCCCCGATCGCACGTGCAAAATAAGATAATTCCTATTTTAGCGCTTTCCCCTCCATTTTCCCTTACAGGGAAGGCACACAGGACGATCGGCCTCCTGATAAAACTCAAAAAGAACAAGCCACCAACGTAAACGGGTCAATTAAAACCACGTACGTGTGTTTCTAGGGCTGAAAACACGACCTTCAAACAGTTGAACCAGCTGAAACACACCGCTTTCAGGCAGCTTTTTTCTTCCACCATCCCTTAAAAAATAATTCTATATAGCTGGCTTTATAGAAAACACACTCCATTTGGAAACAATTTGCCTCTTTTTTTTTTTTCCCTTTAATTTCTGTTTTCCTGGCTGAAAACATGTGCTGAGCAGAGCGCTTGGGTCAGCACAAAACCACATTTGGGGAGGGGGGGTGAATAAACCAGTTGCTGCCAGCAATTTGCCCAGCGCCGCCGCAGGCCAAATTGGAGAGTTAAAACTCCCAGACTCTGCAAGCTGGCCCCGAAATTACCGCACGGGCTCCGAGGCCGTTCTCTCTCCGAGTGAAAAAAAAACCCTAAATATTATTTAGCCAGAATAATATAAGAGGATGGCCGTGTAGCCCAGGCAACCTGGCTGGTCATAGTATCATAGAATCGTAGAATTGTCCAGGTTGGAAGGGACCTTTCAGATCATCGAGTCCAACCATCAACGTAACCCTGATAAAAACCATCGCGAAACCATGTCTCTAAGCACTGTGTCAACCCATCTTTTGAACGCCTCCAGTGATGGTGCCTCAACCACTTCCCTGGGCAGCCCATTCCAAGGCTTAATAACCCTTTCCGTCTAAAAATTCTTCCTAATATCCAACCTGAACCTCCCCTGGTGCAACTTGAGGCCATTCCCTCTTGTCCCATCGCCTGTGACTTGGGAGAAGGGACCGACCCCTGCCTCTCTACACCCTCCTTTCAGGGAGTTGTAGAGAGCGAGAAGGTCTCCCCTCAGCCTCCTTTTCTCCAGGCTGAACACCCCCAGCTCCCTCAGTCACTCCTCAAAAGACCTACTCTCCAGACCCCTCACCAGCTCCGTTGCCCTTCTCTGGACCTGCTCCAGCCACTCAATGTCTTTTTTTGTGGGAAGGGGCCCAAAACTGGACACAGCCCTCGAGGTGGGGCCTCACCAGTGCCCAGTGTAGGGGGACGATCACCTCCCGAGTCCTACTCACCACGCTGTTCCTGATCCAGGCCAGGATGCTGTTGGCCACCTTGGCCACCTGGGCACACTGCTGGCTCATGTTCAGCTGACGGTTGACCAAGACCCCCAGGTCCTGTTCTGCCAGGCAGCTCCAGCCACTCCTCCCCAAGCCTGGAGCATTGCACGGGGTTGTTGTGACCCAACAATGATGATGTTCCAAGCGCAGGTTCTACAAGGCGAGGTTTGAAGAGGAGGCGAAGTCCTGCCTGATTTTGGTGGGTGTTTTGGGCTCCGAGATGGACCCAGGCAGCGAGGAACAGCTTGGCTGGTGAATAACGGAAGCATTACCCTTGAAACTGCTGCGCTATGGCAATCACCTCGCTCGTTAGAGCTGGCAAGAAAACACGCTGCTTCTCTGCTCCCCAGCCCTGCGCCTCGCTCAGCCCCTTCACGCCACGGGCATCCACAGCAGGACTCGGTCAGAGCCCTTTTCCTCCTACAAAACCACCAAGAAACTTCTTTGAGGCCACAATTTGCCCGTGTTTAAAGCAAATCGAAGTGTCCGAAGCGCATCAGCCTTCAGAGGCAAGGAGTCAAGGAGAAAGGATGGGCTTCTCCCATCCTTTGAGGTGGACCCAAGGTCAGGAGGACAGCTAGAACCAACCCTGCTCTTCAGGTGATGCCACAGCCCCTTGGTGCTTATTTTGGATATCAGAAACTCCAACCCTTCCCCAACAGCCCTGGAGAGCACGTGCCGAATCAGACGGTGCCAGGAAGAAAATATCATCCCTTTTAACACAAAAGGGACCAAACCCAAGAGCAGCCCCAACCGCTTGTCGCAGGGTTTTCACAGCTTAGGTCTTTCCCCCTCCCTGGTTTGTGCAAATTTGGGGGGGGAAATTAGAGAAAACAGTGCGATCAAGACTGAGCTGCCAGTGAAATAATTTGACGTTTAGCAAATGGGAGCCAAAAGAGATTGGCAATTTTCAAACAGCCTCTTCGGTATCTTAAAAAGGACCAATCCTCAGGCAGGGCCGGGCACTTCCCTTCTGAAAAATCGGCACTTTAATAAGATGTAGAGAACCATGCAAAGTCACCAAGGCACTTTGGAACTTCCCAGCCTCCCATTAACTGCGATTTATTATTTCTGAGCTCAGCCCGGTCACCCGAGGCGTACGGGATCAATTCTGCGCCCTGATTTTTAGACGGCTAGCGAGAAAAGAAAATTTCCAGTGAAGACCTGTACGTGGAGTGTCTCACAACGGCTGCTTCCCCCCCCCCCCCCCCCCCCCAAACAACGGGGGCAAAGAGGAGGAGAAAAGGAGCCCGACACAAAGCCTGCTGTGGGGTTTGGTGTCTTACGAATCTCGCCGAGCAGTTTAGATGCTTTAATGGAAATCAAGCCGGCCAGATTGGAAAGGAGGGAGCGAAACCCCGATGAAATAAATTCTCCGCGAGACACAGCTTGCCAGTGTATCTGCTTCGTGACACCTCCTGCGAACTCCAGAAATGCAAATCGCATGGAAGCGCGGTCCCACCTCTGCGAAGAAGGCGAGGGAGAGCAGGATGGCACCCAGCAGCCGGGAGGAATGCCAATGAGGCTTTGCAGGCACCATCCCCGCAGCCTTTGCCCATGGACAGAGGGCCCTGCTCGCCCAGGACCACCTTCGTGATGCTCTGCAGGGTGGTAAAGGCTTGCGTGGATGCCGTGGCTAATGCCCAGTTGAGGCGTGTGACACCCTGCAGTGCAGGAGGGACAGCAGAGTGGGGACCATCTGCAAGGGACGGGACTGCACAGCACCTCCTTGGGCTGGCAGGGGATAAAACCCTGCTGATTTAGGGGAAAATGGCAATTTTGGAGCAGGTACCACAGCACGGTGACCCCCACGTGGCCCTTCCCATCACCAAGCCCCAGATTCCCCCTGGAGCAAGGACCAGGGTAATGTTCACCCCAGGTCTTTGCACCCACCAGGCTCCTGGAGAGCCTGGACGTGGGCTCCATGACGTCCTCTAGATGCAGGGACGTGGCTCCTTCAGCTTCTTCAATGCCCAACTCATTAGTTGAATCACAAATTACCACCCTGACACCTCTTCCCCTCCAGTCCCAGCAAACAACACCCAGACCCAGCAAGATCTTCTTGGTCCCTGCCAACCTTTCCCACACGATGGGAGCACCAGGCGGCGCCCCCACATCCAACAAAGCCCTCAAGAGCTTCCGCCCGGCACAGCAAACCCCAGCATCGCCTCGCTAAAGCCCCTCACCTGCCTCCCTACGCCATCGCGTGCCCATCGAGCCACGGCAGAGCCCAGAAGCCCAGGAAAGCGTTAAATATTGCAGCAGCACAGGCCGAGGTGGGAACCCAACCATAGACCCTCCATCGCTCCCGCGCCGGCCCCACCGAGACCGAAAACTGACTGAATGACTCTGGCAATTAACTTACTTAGTCTCTAACCCAGTTCCTTTTAAGGTAAATTTGCTCACGTTAATGGAAAAAGGGTATTTTGGTTTTCCATCACCTGCCAAGTCATTTAAAAAATTGTTTTCCCCCCTTCTCCCCTCTGCATTCACGACTTAATTGCAACAGCTCTTTGACAGCAGATAGGTTCCAGTGGGCTGCCACTCCAGATGTCAGGAACATGTTAGCAGGAAGGGGCCCTGTAGGATATTTATGGCTTTAATTCCTCGGTAGAGGGTTTTGTTCTGTCATGCGGTGACACACGAATTGCTACTCATTTGATCCTGTATTTCCACATCAGTGACACTTTATGAAGGGCTCCTGGCTTCTCTTTACTGTCTCCAAAGTTATCGGTCCCTCCTCTGCCAGCGTTGCCCTGGATAAGCCGGGCAGGGAGGGCGGCTGGAAATGCCCGAAGGGCTGTTCAGCAGCAGAGCTCCCTCCTGCACAGCACGGGCAGGGGATGAGGGAGATGAGGAATTGCCAAAAAAACTCAAACCAAAAAACAAAGAGACCATAAAGCTGCCTGGAAAGAAGCGGCAAAGGTCATTTAGCTCCCCTCTTCTCCATCCTTCTACCCACAAAAGCAGAGATATTCACAAGGACCCCCTTGTTCAAGCTGCATCACGGCTTTCCCGGAGCAGATCCCTCATCTCACCCTGCAACAGCACCAGGAGCTCTCAGGTCTGGGCTCCACAACCCTCGATGAGCCAGAAGACACCAGGCTCTACCCCACCTGCAGCTCCGGTAACGCTTTGGAAGCGATGAGCAGCCCCAAATTGACCACCAAGAGATGCAGGATCCATCCCTGGCTCCAAACTGCTGGAATATGGGCAGCTTGATCTGGGATCAGCAGGCATATCAGGCAAACACTATTCTCCATCATCACACTCAGGCACAAACGTGTGATGAACCCCCCACCCCATCTAACAGGGGAAGCCGAAGGGAAGGGATCCCCGCGCTGCCCTGGAAACGGGCTAAAGGAGCAGATTTGCCCAAAAAAATGAAATAACACCCAAAAAAAACCCCAACACTGTAGTAAGCACTCAGCAGAATTGGCCAGGTTTTCCGACAGAGGGAAGGCGCAGTGCTGCTGAGGGTTACGGGAGCCGTGTATTTTGGGATGGTGTTCCCTTCAGCTCCGCTGGAAACCAGCCCCGGGCTCGCACGGACCCCTCGGGGCGCAGGAAGAGCCAGGGCTCTGCTATCTACCACATCAACCCGGCTCCTGCTCCTTAATTAAAAGAAACCCTCGAAATTAAAGAGCATCGGGGGAGACAACAGACGGTCTGTGACTTTTTTGGGGGCGGGGGGGGGGCCACGAGGCACATCGGTGGGACTAAACCCCATCCCCGGGCAGGAGGGCGGCGGGAGATGAAGCCTCCTGCCAGCCCAGTGAATTCCCACCATTTCCCAGCTCCAAATTGCCTGAGAATAGCAATACCCGAGGAAATAAATAAATAAATAAATAAATAAATAAATAAATACAATCCTGTGGATTTCTATTTGCCATAGTTTATACCCAACAAGAACGAGCGCATACAAATACTTTCATTATTTTGTCAATACAATTAGCTCGGGAAGCACCAATCTGAGCTCCCGCTTTCCCTGGCTCCGCCGCCTCCCGGTCCGAGAGGAAATTTGCTTTGCTAAACGCAGCAGTTTGATTTTATTTTATTTTTTTTATTTTTTATTTTTTTTTTTCCCTGCTTCTCCAACATGCACCATTTGCAGGCAGATCGCACTCTCTCTCTTTTCTCTCCCCACTCGCCCCCCTCCCAGCCCCCGAAAAGCAATCTCAGCAGAGCATTACAATTTCTCCATCTGATGGAGCCACCCTCCTGAGAAACGTGCTGGGGGTCCTTCCCTCCATCAGCCCAGTGTCCCCGGCTATTTGCTTCCCCCAGGCAGCTTGCCAGCTAGCCACGGGCTACCAATTTGCAGAGAAAAATGGGATGGGGAGGGGGGGGGGGGGGTGAGGAAAAAGGGTAGGGAGGACCCGGGGGTTTGACAGCACAAGTCAGTCAAGCTCTAGGGCTTCTTGTACCGCATCGGTTCCACCATCCAAAGCACCGGCGAGGTATAAAGTCACCCTGCCATTCCAAATTTGTTCAGTGCGTGTGTGTCGGGGGGGTCGTGGTGGTGGGGGGGGGGGGGTGGTTTTTTGACAGGTTGACTTTGTAGCAGCCCGTTTTTACACGGGATCAAATATTGTAACGGCGAGGGAGACGTCACCCCGGTTCCCCAGGGACAGCATCGTGGCAGGGAAAGGGGACACTGCTGGTACCCGGCGCCCCCCACCCCGACGGGGGCTGCAGGATATTGAACAAACCTAGGGAAAAACAACTAGAAAAGCACAACATCGCCCTTGGAGGTGGGGGAGAAGGGGTGATGGCAAAGTGTGGCTCTTCAACGGCGTTTTCCAAGGAGGTTTTGGGCTCTCCCGTGGATTTCTCCTGCGACGGGGCTGCGACGCCAAGGGCATCAGGAGCAAACGACCCACTGCAGCCCCATCCCTCGCTCCAGCGCCACAAGCTGGACCCCACCGTCCCCCCCCCCCCCCCCTTCACTGCTCAACACCTCCAGCATCCATCTGTCTCCTTTTTTGGGCTAGTTAACTTCTTTTTTTCTAATCTTGTCCCGTCTGCATGCGCGACCACGCAGCCGCTCCTCTCGCACAGGACATACAAGAGCCATCCAGGCTTGGGCTATTAATTAACACCCGGTAATGCTAATTTTACTGCCAAGTCGGAAGATCCTTACTGCATTTTATTAGGTAATTGCCACTTGTAAGGGGTTTAAATTGATGTCTTTATTAGACGACGCGATACAGGATGGTTATAATAATAGTTGAAATCATATCCTATAAACGTTCAGCCAGCGCTCGCTCCAGACGTCGCTCCAGCCTGAGCTGAATGAATTTATTCCCCCATAAATGAATTTATTCCCCATCACAGACCCCGATTCCCAGGGCAGAGATGTCCCAAAACAGACAATTCTTTTAGTTTTCCGGCAAAAAGAATATTTTCCGGCCTACGTTTACGTGGGGGGAAAAAAGGGGAAAATGAAGGGCAGCGGGGACTAGTCACCGGTCACCCCAAAATATCGCATTTCCACCTCTTTTTTTGTTTTCTCTGGCAGCCAGCGTGGGGAAAATCCAGCCTCCCGCGCTGCTGAGTCATTTCCAATCTAAACCAAAAAAAAGCCGATGCACTTTTGTCTTTTTAGAAGCTGTTTTCTCATTCTGGGGGTGGGGGGGGCTGATCTGTGTCAATCCGAATCACTCGGATAGCGCCGTCAGAGGGACAACTTATTTTCCCGGCAGATCTCGTACGTCTTCCCCCTTAATAGAGTCCCCTTGTAAGGTGGTTATCGCCGAAGCAGCCCAGCACCTTCCAGCCGTGCCGTGGATGTTTCCTGACAGCCGAGACAAACCTGGCCTTTCCCATCCTTTCCCTAGGGAGAGGTGCGTGGGAACGACGCTTCTGCTCAAACACAGGGTCTGTGGAGGGTGGGATGAGGGGGGGACCAGAGGGACAAAGCTCTGCTGGGACCATCCCAAGGGATGACAGCAAAGCAAGATGCTCCGACGGCAACGTATTGCCGCAAAACCTCACGAGCAACAGCCGAATCCTCCAATTTCTACAGAATCCCAGTTTCCCCGTAACACCCGCTCCTTTTTCCTCCCCTCCCCAACCTCTGGCCCTACCAGGGGATGGGAAATAAATGGTCCCCAAATTGAGCCCAGGCTTTTTAGAGAATTACAGCCCGGGGACAGGTTTATAACAGGTCTGAGTCACCAGCGATGCCTGTGATCCTGTTGGGGCTGGGAAGGAGCCAGCGGCAACACGGAGCAAGGGCTGCCCAGGGACGAGGATGCTTGTCCCCATCCCCTGTGCCACCCGCCGACAAGGAGCCAGGGTCGGACCCACGTGGGTGGCACTGAGCTCCCCCGAAAACGAGAAGTCCCGGGGGGGGCTCCGCTTTGATTCTCTGCCTCCCCACACACCACCATCCCCTGCCTTCAGCCCTTTGTCCTCTTCCTCACATCCGCGCCCTTGAAAGCCGTCTCTCCCATCTGATCTCTCCACATGCCAACCTCCCTTTCCACACCCTCTCGGCCACCCTTTTCTCTTTCCGTTTCCCCCAATTCTTTGTTCCCTCAACCTGCTCTTCCCTTCACAAAGATTAAAGCTAATGATTTCATTTTATTTTATTTTTTATTTTATTTTTTTTCTCCCCTTCTCTTTGGCAGACTGGAATTTTTACTCCTCCAGAGAGAAAAAAAAAAAAAAAAAAAGCCCGTAGCAAGTGCAAATGATGTTGTAAATCACCTTTGTGTGTGTAGAAAGGAGCCACGGCGGCTTCAGGAAGGGGGGGGGATACAGACACAAGCACTGCCCCAACCTCAGTCCAGAAATGAGCCAGGGCAATGGCCTGATTTTCCCAGGGGAAAATTATTTTTTAGGAAAATGAGGCTATAGCTCCCTAATTTCCAGGTAAAAGGCAGGGGAAGGGGTTTTACTGGTAAATGTAGGGGTTGTGGGGATGTCTAGTCCAGCCTCAGCCTGCCAGCACGGGGATTTCAGCCCAAGGTTGGCTACCCAAGAGGTGAGGGAGGTGGCCACCAGATATAAAAGGCAGCGAGAGCATCCGTGGTCCTGGCACCAGATGCCTTCAGTCAAGGGACCTCTCCTCCCGGTACGGAGAGCAGGGATGCTGGAGTCGCCCGTGGCTACTACACAGCCATCACAGCAAGTTTAAAAAAAAAAAAAAAAAAAAAACCACCAAACTCAAATTAACACAGGAGACTCACAACCAGGGAAATTACAGGTTCCCCGCGCTAACGAGGAGCCAGGGCTTCCAGGCGTTCTCACAGCTTCCAGCCGAGTCAGCCCCGACTGATAAATTTACAACCACGGAGAAAATAAACAGGGGAAATAAGAGGATTCACCTTCTTAAATGTTTAAAGCCCATTTCCAAAATAGGTGCGTGGCGTTGCCGTTATAAATGTCATTCCTAACACCTTCTGATTTCCCCCTTTCCCGCCTCCCCCACTTTCACGCCGAAGCATCCAACCTCTTTGGGAACAAAAGGAAGCTGCCTTTTAAATCTCATTCACTCCAGCTCCTTGCCTGATAGATGGCTTCCCCTCTGAAGCTCTGCTTCGCATAAAAGCATCTCAGCACGGTGCTGTAAATCTGGTCTCCATCAGCTTTTACGGGAGCCCGGGTTGGGTCCCACGACTAAATTATCATTTATTTATTTGCTCGCTTCAAATAATTTCCAAATAATAATAATAATAATAAAAAAAAATACCCGCTGCCACTCAGATAGGAGGGCTGGCGGCGCTGAAATGTGTTTTGCAAAGGGGACTGGATGGAGCAGAGCCACCAGGTGTCCACCCACAACGGGATCCCCCATTCCCGACCCGGTGTCCACGAGGGATGAGCGGGATCGGGGCTGATGCGGAGCCGGGAGCTTCGTGGCTGGTGCCCATCCAGCTTCCACTGGTCTCCAAATAATCACACGTTAAGTAATTTTACCACCAGTCTCTGAATAATTACGCATTAAATAGCCATCCCCAAGGCAGGGAAACTGAGGCACGGAGAGGCGCTACTTGCCAAAGGCCACACAGTAAGGCAGTGGTAGGGATAAGACAAGCACAATGATGCCCACGTCTCTACCCATCCATGGGCACCTCCATCCCCAGCAGCTACTGCGAGAAAGGGGAAAACTGGGCTTGGGATTTCACCCAAAGCTCACCCTTTGAGCTTCCCTTTCAAGCTTTTAATCGCTTTTTGGTTTTCTAATAAACGCAAAGGATGTTTCAAACGAAAGGCCAGCTCAAGCACAGACTGCTTCTGTTAATAACTGGCGCTTTTATGCGTTTTTATTTTAATTATTTTTCCCTAGGCATTAAAAGCTTGAGGAAAAACCATACAAAATAAGCCAAACCTTTGGGATTTTCCCTCTGAAAAGTCTCACCTGGCTCCTACCAGCCCCACGGAGGCTCGATGCTGCCACATCCCACAGAGCAGGGGAAGACACCCCAAACCCACCAGGAGCCTCGGGGTTCAGAGCAACCACAGCCCCTTCCTCCACCCCATCATCCTCCGTGGACTCGTGCTTTGGAGTCCTGATGAAAAGCCAAACCGCACGCGTGTCCCCCCCCCGGGGAAAAGCCCTGCTGCCCCCCGGCAGCTCATCACTGACACAGCGGCTGCCCACAACCATCCCACCCTCGCCTCGCAGCGAGTTCTACTGCCTCCTGCCCCCTCTTCTAATAATCAATACGGATTTTACTGCCCGCGTTATCATCCCAGATTTATCTCCTTGTTTTGCATGGCGTGGAGACGGGCGGGTTTATAGCACAAGCCCTGATTTTACGCCTCCTCGGGATAATTACCTTGCCCCGTTGGCAAACCACGCTCCTGACACCCTATCGGAAAAATAACCCTCACCTTTTGCAGGGAGGCATTTGGGTGACGATGAGGGCATGCCACGGGGGCAGAAGAGCCAGGCCACCCGCAGCAAGTCCTCGGGCTTGCTTTCCTTCCACTTATTTCCACCATCTACTGCTTTTTTTAGGCTTCGCCCTCACCCTTCGCAAGCCCACGGGGCGCTCAGCGCCGAGTGACCTACGGCGCGATGGGTCTGCCGACCCCTGCACCCAATTAGCAGAACAGACGATGTGAAACCCGCACTTGACATTGATATGATTTAACATTAATAACCAGGTCTCAAATATTTATTACAATGGCTGTTTTTAATAAATATTTCATGAAGACTGATTTTTTCTCTTTTTTTTTTCTTTTATTTTTTTTTTCCCCCCTTCTCTCCCCTTCCTTTGCCAGCTTTGTGGGCTTAATTTGCCTTAATGAGGATAAAAATCGCT
The DNA here is from genome assembly GCF_964106895.1 of Numenius arquata. Taxonomy (NCBI): domain Eukaryota; kingdom Metazoa; phylum Chordata; class Aves; order Charadriiformes; family Scolopacidae; genus Numenius; species Numenius arquata. Next base: position 5,777,618 of record NC_133597.1, read on the forward strand.
CTGATAAATTGCTCCTTTGCAAATGCAACACGGCTCGAGAGCAACACTTGCCTGAAATATTTGTCACGCGGAGCCGAGCGTCTGGCCGGGCATCTGCAAAGGCACCATGAGAGCGAGGAGGAAACAGGGATATCCCTTCTCCTTATCACCCCCCCGGGGCTGGGCTGGGCTGATGCTGCTCCTTTTGGGACCAAAAAAGGTCCCCAGACACAAGTCAGAGCGTATGACAACAAGCAGGAGAAGGGGAGATGGTTTCTCCTGCTTTTATCTTGTACTGAGGGAAGCATCCGATGTTTTCTCTGCAGCAAAAACTCGTGCGTGTTTATGCCCCGATGGCAGGGAAGTCTTGAGTTAATACACTGAGGCTTAGCATTAAGAGCTATTGAACTAAAAGCTTTATTGAGCACGTGCGGCTAAGCTGGAGCTTTACCCAAAACTAACCCAAACACGCCTCCTCTCCCTGCAGGCACCGGGCTGGAGAGATCTTCAGCATCCCCAGCATCCCTGGCCCAGAGCTGGGCTCATCCCATCCCTCCATCCCCGTGGGGAAAGGACCCCTGGCTCCCTCATACCTGGATTCTTCCTTCCCAAACACGACGGGGGGGGTGTTTTAGGAACTTGGCTGGCTCGGCCAGCTCAGCAAACAGTATCTGGGTTTCTCTCTCCTCCAGTATTTACGTTGGGAGCAGACACGGGAGACAATTAGAGGCTGTATAATCAGCAGCGCCAGGGGCAGGGCTTTCATGTGCGTGGCGCTGGGGGACCCTCAGGAGGGGTTATCACCATACCAAGCATCCTCGGCTCAGCTTTGCTCAGCCCCCAGCTTTCTGCCCCCCTCCTCCAGCCCCCAAACCGAGAGGAAATCCAAGCGGGACGTGCAGGGAGAGCCACAAAAGACGTTTGAGAAGCAGAACTTCACTTCGTCTTTCCCTGCCTTTTCATTTCTTTTGATGTTTTATTTCCCTTCTTTCCTTAATTTTACTTATTCTTCTCTTTTCTCTCTTTTTTTTTTTTTAAGGCACTTTTTGCTGCATATTACAACCTTCCAGCCTTCTTCTCCACGCACCCCTCTTTAGGTCGCTGCTGTTGAACTAAGGGGGGGATGACAAATCCCACCCCATGGCCAAAAGCCCAGGGAAGGGGCGATGAGGGGGGAGCATCAGGGAGAGACCGAGTCCAAACGTGCCCTATGGAAATCCGCCAAAAGAGACTTGGAAACCAAACCACAAGCATATTATTTGGAGGAATCGGAGAGATTCCCAATCCGTTTTCCACCCCAAAATACCTCCCAGGCTCTGCGGCGACCCCCATTTTATTCTCTCCTCCCTCCATCCTACACGAACATCAAGGAACTGGAAAAACCCCAAAATGAACCAAAGCAATTCAACTCGGGCTCATCCGCAACAGCTATTTCTGGCAAGAGCAGCAATTTTATTATCCTGCTTAAGTCCAAATAGAATTGTACGGAATAGAGAATATTTATCAAGCTTTCTCCCTGAAATCCCCCTCGCAGCAAACCCAACGCGAAACAACGTTTTCATACCAACCGAAAATTAAATATTAAACCATCGTAAAGGAGAAGAGATTCCTCCCGCCCCCTTCCTGGAAGTTAAATTCAATAATCAGGAAAGTTTCCGGTAGAAAAGAAGAGAAAAAAAAATCTTCATATTCAAGAAGTGCCCCTCCAAACGGCTCAGAGATGGAAAACTCAATGGGACCTTTGCCACACTTGGTTAAAAAAAAAAAATTAAAATCAGGCTGATGGGTACTTTGGGCCATGATTATGAATAGTGATGGAGAGATGAAGCAGAAAACGAACAGCTTGGTTTTAATGAGAATTATCTAGAGAACGGCATTTTTTACCGATTCAGCAAGTCAGTTATTTTAGTATCTTGCTTTTTTTTTTTTTCCCTTCTCCTTTTTCCCATTCTCCCCCAATCTCACTTTTACCAGGTGTGCAGAAAGTTACCAAAAAAACATCAATTGGGAAATGTCAGAATGAAAAATCTCAGCATTTCACTTCAAAGCAAAGCATTCGGCTTGGAAATGTCGGCGTTTTATAATTCAATAAGCCGATTTGAAGCATCTTATCTGGCAGCCCTCTGTCAAAAATGGGAGAAATCGACTTTCTCTTCCAACACTTTGGATAAAACCCTACATTTTCTTCAGCACATTTTTACTCACATTCAATCACCTTTTGTTTTAGTGTTACCTCTGCTGCGTCTCCATATAGAAAAATCTTTTCTCTGTTTAGGAAACAGGGGCTTGTTTCCAGTCAAATCCTACCATATTCTGACCAAAAATATTAATAAGCTTTTAAGATCACTCAAAAACAACCACCCAACGTAAGAATATCATTTATTGCTCTGGCAGGTAATGCCACGCAGAACGTATTAACCAGGTATTTGGGATGGTGTTACTCTCTCATATTCATTGCTGAGAGGAACAGTTCGATTCTTGGCCAGCCCCAAGGCACCGGGGGATTAAAGACGACCAGTAAACCCAGTTTCGTGGGTTTTTTCATACCAGCGTACATTGCAACACAACCCAACCAAAACACAACCCAACCAAAACACAACCCAACCAAAACACAACCCAACCAAAACACAACCCAACCAAAACACAACCCAACCAAAACACAACCCAACCAAAACACAACCCAACCAAAACACAACCCAACCAAAACACAACCCAACCAAAACACAACCCAACCAAAACACAACCCAACCAAAACACAACCCAACCAAAACACAACCCAACCAAAACACAACCCAACCAAAACACAACCCAACCAAAACACAACCCCCCACTTAGAAACACCAACTTCCAGCAGGCTTCAACATCAGGGATGATCGTTACCCAACGAATTTGCTTTACGGAAGGAAAACCTTGGTTTAAAAGCCTTTCCAAACCCTGGACTTGCAGTTAAACAGCCAACACCTTCCCCAAAAAGGGTCACACACACAAGAAGGGTCACGCACACACACACACACACAGCCCCCCCGACAGCAGCCAGGACTCGCATCCCTGACCAGCTCAATGTTGTTGTGTTGGTTTTTTTTCCAGCAGAAGCTAAATAATTACCTTAATGGGATATTTCTGCATATACACGCGTGCAGACGCATAAGAAAAATACGTGCTTTATTTTATAAGCTCATCGAGATTCTAATCTTACAACAAATAAGGCATGGCATCTAGATGGACGGTATTACAAGAAAATCAATATTGATTATTAGGAGCAAATATGCAGGATATGGCTGACAGTTAAAAAATCCTTTTAAGATCTCGGGAGAAAAATGACATTTAGACACTACAAATATGGCAGCGCTGATTCAACAGCTTAATCACCGAGTCAATCAATAGGGAGTTTGGGCAAAGTTGGTGGAGTCGCTGAGACCTCAACCTGGGAGGAGAGAGGGTGGGTATTTTACAGGGCTGCACCGGGGGGAGCACCAGAGGGGATGCTGGAGGTTTTGGCTAAGTATGATCTGCTGCGTGGACCACCCAGAGACCAAACCCAAGTCTGTAGGTGCCACAGGGTGAAGGAACCAGTAAAGGGAGAAGTGTTAGGCAGGGAAAGTCCAGGAGGAGTCACTGGGTGCGTGCAGTGGAAGAATATATGTGTATATTCACATAAAAAAAACCTGGTGATAACAGGGGAGCAAACTCCAGGGACATGCTCCCCGTTGCTGAGTTTCAACAGAAATGGGTTGGGTTGGAAGGGACCTTCATCATCATCTTATTCCAACCCCCCCGCCATGGGGGACACCTTCCCACGACTTCCCAAAAAGACTTTGGGAAAGAAGAAGGATTTTCACTGCTTAGTGCCTATTGCACAAGGATTTTTTTTTCCTCCCTGCTTTCCTCCTCTCCAACCATAACACAAGGACAAAGCCCTGAGTGGAGCTCGCTCCCAAACACAGCACTGAGCAACCTGGTCTGGTGGAAGGTGTCCCTGCCCATGGCAGGGGGGTTGGAACTCGATGATCTTTAAGGTCCCTTCCAACTCTAACCATTCGATGATTCTATGATTGCAGGTGGTGTTTCCCAGCCGACACCAAGCCTCGGGAACCCAACTTCTCCACCACCCTCCTTGCCTTCCTCCAACACTCATCACACACCCCAGCAGCACGCTCAGACCCGGAGCCTTCTCTCTCCCGCTGCACCCTGCTTATCTTCTCATTACTTTATTATTATTAATTTATTCTTGCATCCTGCACAGCTGCATCCCAACCGAGTTCCCTCCCCCTGAGCAGCAGCAGCAGAGGAGATGGCGGGGGGGGGACGACACGGACCCTTACGCCTGGGATCGACCCTCATTACTTTTGTATCCATGGCCTTCCACCTCCTCGGCGTGTCACGGTGCTGGGAAGGCACAGACCTTCAGAGAGGGAGCGAATGGGGTTTGTCAGTGCTCGGCGCGTTACGGGAGAGAGCGTAATGCGTTCTGGCAGTCAATCGAATATGACATGATAATGAATGTTAACATCGCGCGCGCCCCTTTGCCAACAGAGGGGAAAGTCATGTTAGATTACAGCTAAACACGGCGCTGGTGTGAATGCTGTTTGCCTCTCTCGCTGCCTTCTCTCCCCCTTCGACATCCTCTCGGGAATCACAGAGCAAGGGCTGATCTCCAGCAAGCGCTGATGTTGGGTCAGCCGCCCATCATCAAGCCCCAAAACCATTATACTCTTCCCAAAACAGAGCCAAACAGGTGGGTGAACCCCTTTCCTCAACCCACCTCCAGCAAGAAGCCAATTTGGGACCCCAAAAAACCCACAGAAAAGCTTCTCTCTACCCCAATTTGCTGAGCAATCCTCCCCTTGCAGAAGGGTAGTGCTCCTCAGGACCACGCAGCACCGATGCTGCCCAGGATGCTCTTCAGGGCTTATACTCTTCTCCCCACTTCTCCAGCCTTGGTGTCTGCTTATTCCTTCCTCCAAATCCCCTTGGTAATCACAGAGCAAGGGCTGATCTCCAGCAAGTGCTGGGATCCCATCAGCCACCCGCCAGCAAGCCCCAAAACCATTAGACTCATCCCAAAACAGAGCCAAACAGGTGGGTAAACCCCTTTCCCCAACCCACCTCCAATTTGTGGCCCCAAAAAACCCACAGAAAAGCTTCTCTCTACCCCAATTTGCTGAGCAATCCCCCCCTTGCAGGAGGGTGGTGCTCCTCAGGACCACGCAGCACCGATGCTGCGCAGGATGCTCTTCAGGGCTTATATTCCCAATGCCAGAAAAGGTGCCCCCGTGCTGAAACCGGCAGCGAAGAGCCCCACAATGATCCAACACAAGTGGGGAAACTGAGAAATTAAGTGCTTTTAGTCAAACACTGTCTCCCAGTGGGAGCCAACTTATGTCCTGGGAAGCTCTAGAGGCTGCCAAATTCCCAAACTCTTTGTGGAAATAGGCTCCCTATCAAGGATGTTATTTTTCAAGCAATAAAAGAAACAATTAGGGAATTTGACTGGGTTTGTTTGGGTGTTTTTTTAGCCCCCAGGAATTCAACAGCAGGGATTCACCTCGCTCGGAGCACTAAGGGAACAGGGAGCCTTGGCACACTTGGTCCTGCCCGATCCATCACCACCTTCATCCCGGCTCCCGCGGTCAGAGGGGCTGAAGTGGGAAAACAAACACGAGCAGTCGAGTGGCTCTAACGCAAGCGGTGCTTGAGCTGACGAGGTTTCCCCACTTCATCATTAATTGGGGCGGCCACGTAAAAGAAAACAAAGCTACCTAATCACCGTGGGATCCTCCAAGGTATGCGCTGGGAGAGGGATGCTGCTGGAGACCCGGTACCCGAAAAGTCACATTAAAGGAGGCAGCACCAGGACCATCCTCTGTTTATGGAGTATTTGGGTTTTTTATCTGCAGATTTATAGGCAAAAAACCTCAAAACTTTCCCCGCAAACACCCAGCCCGCTGTTAGAACTGGTTTCTTTGGGATTGCTGGGATGCAGCGCTGCATCCTTAACGCTGCAGACACACGCTGGACCCAGCAGTGTTCCCACCACACACACACCTCCACGCCGAGGACCTTGAATAACCCGGCAGCCCGGCTGCAGACACATTAAGAGACACGCTGCTCACATTGCAGATGCATCGATCACACCCGTCCCTTCGCAGGGACACGCTGATATCATACCCCGTCTCGGGAGATGAGTGAGATAGATCAGAGCAAACCCTCCGAGGACGCTTCGCCCTCTCAGCTTTGAGCAAAGACCAATGCTGCTTCTCGCCTTAGTGGAGATAAGGACCAAGCCACGGCGAGCAGCGATTCCCACGGGGAGATGACGCCTGCGAGGCAACCTGGGCCAGGCTAAATATTCCTTTACACATGTTTAGGGATACCTGCTGCCTCCTCGGCTCCCCTGCCATGGTCCTGGCACAACTTCCAGCCCTCCCAGTGCCTCCACAGTCCTGCCATCCCAGCACCCAGCCCTCACCCTGCCCCAGTACATCAACTCTGCACCATGGATGCCCTCCTAAGACAAGCTTTCCATCCCAGCTGTGTTTTCAGCAAGGCACAGCCTAAATCTTAATCTTATCCTATGGAAATCATGGAATTTTCTAGGCTGGAAGGGACCTTTCAGATCATCGAGTCCAACCACCAACCCAACACTGACAAAAACCAGCGTCCCATCCTGTCCAGAAACATACCTTCACCTCCACACACCCCCCCCCCCCATCCCTAGGCATCCTCCATCACCTAAATCCTGGCTCTCCCCCCTTCCCTGTTAATTTTATTAATTAAAAGGGCCGAGGATGAAGTTTTAGCCAACTTTGCTGGAGTTCAGCCAGGAAACCAGCCGCCCTCCGAGCCGTCGGCACGATCCACCCGTGGCTGCCGGCTCAGTGGGCGTGAAGGGGCCGTGCAGAATACAAATGGACTCTTTCACTTAGCAGAAGGCAGGTAATTTCTTTTGTCCCCGCTGATGCATTATTGATTGTGATGAATGTCAGAGCAGGAGCCTGTTCCAAAAGCCATTAAACAATAATTTCATCTCCGGAGGGTAATTGATTGTCAGAGGGAGCAGCTTTGCTAGTTGCAAGGTGGCGGTGATGGGGGAATGTTTGTATTTGGGTGGGGACGGAGGGACTCTTGGGCAAACTTCATGATTTATTAATCAGACATGGCAAAAAAGAGTTGGGAGAGTGAAAATAAGAGGCCGACCTCTTCCGAGCCGCTGGGCAGAGCTGAGAGCCAGCCTGACCCCAGCCCGGCCCCGTCGGGCTTCGCAGGACCACCACCCCCCCCCCCAATGGCATCATTCTGGGGTACTCAGCTCCGGTGACGCACCCCAACTCTGACCCACCACCGCCCTCGTTATTCCAGTCCACGGCCCACACACCAAATGGCTTTTCTGATGCATCTCCTCTCCTGCCCTGCTTCTCCGCCGATGCACAGCCAGCACAACCCATGCAGCCAGCAACCAGCACCCAAAATCCCCTAGTTTTCCACCTCCAAACGCTCCACCGAGCCCAACTGATCTCACCAACACGCGCATTTCACTGATTTCAGAGAAAATTTGAAGCCGCATCACATCCCCAGTGGAAGAAACAGGAGCAGAAGGGTCTGGATTTGGGAGCTGGTATTAGATTTGCACCTGGTGGCATCTGGCTGGGAAGCAACTTGAGCCACCACACACCAAGAAGAGAGGAGCAAGGATCCCCCTACCCCAAAGGAGGGGAACAAAAGCCCAACAGCCTCAAAATTAATCGTCACCGGTCGAGCACAAGGGCTCAGTCACTGGAAAAGACAAGGGGTCACGGGTACAAGCGATTCCAGGCAAAACCCCAATTGGACACAAGAAGAAAGTTTTCCACGGCGAGAACAATCAGCCATTGGAGTAATCTCCCCAAGGAAGGGGGGGGATTCCCCAACATTGGACCCTTTTAGGATTCAACTGGACAAGGTGCTGGGCCTTCTTGTCCAGACCGCGCTTTTGCCAAGAAAAGGCGGACCCAATGATCCTTGAGGTCCCTTCCAACTTGGTATTTGAGGAAAAGCGCATAAAAATTTTAAATCCTTCCTTTCTAGGCAAGGGGGAGGTACCTTTCCCTTCTCCTGCCTTGGGGTGGAGATGATCATTCCTTTTCTCATGTGCTAACGGTTTTAATGATTCCATGATTTTTCAACAGTGAAGGGAGACGCAGTCCTACAAAGGGACATGGCTCGATGGCTTTTCCATCCCCAACCGTGCGCAGCCCTCCAGGAGGGGGGGATGCAGCCTGGGGTGATGATGCACATCCCCATGTGCCTGTCTGTCTGTCCATGCTGGAGTAGGACAGCGAGGGGCAGCGATGGGAGCAGCATCCTCATTGCATCTCTTGCGGCGAGCGCGGGAAGAGAAAAATCCCACTGTCAGGAGGAGAGAGGGAGTTTATCCGTCTCCTCCGTGGCGTGTGAGAGGTGGATTTATCATGGATTTCCCTTTCTCCCGTACTTTATCTGGCAGTTCATTATCTTGGCAGCTGGAACCGGCCGGCTCCCCCCAGCACACTCCATCACTCGCGAGCTGCCACGTAAAGCCTTGCAGGAGCCACGCACGAGACCCAGGTGAAATGCCCACCTGGACCACCTGAAGGCCATGTCTGATCTGGGAAAAAACAGTCCCCGTGGCTGAGGAACAGGTTAGAAGAAGGGTTGGAATGCAATTTTGGGGCGTTTCCTCCTTGCTGGTGGTGCTGACCCATTTCTCCACCAAGTTGGGAAAGGGCATCCTAAATCCAGCTGATACTTTCGAGTAGAGACCGCACTTTGGTTTCCTTTACCCAAAAATGTTTAGCCCAATATCAACAAGGAAGCAAGCCCTATCCTTTGGGTGCAAAAATACAGTATTGCTGAAGCAACTCGCCTTTAAACACACTCACAACAATGGACTAGTTTTTTTTAAAAAAAAAAAAAAAAAAAATCACACAAGTTTAAAATTATGCTCCTTCCAACTGTTTCAGACAACGCCTTTTGCCTTAAGATCAAACACAGCCTGGAAATGTTTCTAACAAAAAAAAAATAAAAATAAAATGAGTCCCTCCTCACCACAAAACTCTCAAAGGAGCAAGAAATACCAGTGAAACGTCTGTTCTAGGGAGGAAAGAGCAATTTTTGAAGCTGTAGTTGTGCTCTACACTGAAGTCATCTTCATCAGGTGGTGCGAGACGAGCATGATGCTTCTGATGCCTCAAACTGCTGATAACATTCCTGGCACCAAACGCAAAAGCAGGGCTGTCACACCAGCTTTCAAGGCAATAAACGAGAGAAGATGGACCATCACCCAAAAATACAAGCTGAGATCTTTCAAGGCTATCGCAAGTTAAAAGCCTGGCCGAACCAAGCCCAGCAGACCATACAAAGCACCCTGGCAAGGAGATGAAGCAGTCCATCTCCTCTCCCAGGAGCTGAGCTGGTGCAACACCCCATTAGCTAGATATATTCCCCAGGATATCTTCTTAAGTGGGGCAGACAATGCAATCGGGTGCCTGCCCCAACCATTTACATATTCATACCCCTTTTGTGGCCATCGGCATCTTACAACTACACACTAATAAAGGAGGTAGCGGCTCCATCACCATTCGCTGCTCCTACAGAGGACACAGACTGTTCCTTGACTTTCAGAACCAGACCTTGAAAAAGTTTAGTACAAATCTTCTGTGTTTATTTGTTTTCATTTATTTTCTCCATTACTTTTCCCACGATCAATACCACTATTTGAATAAAAATGCACTATGTACAAGAGCAAATGCCACACGGAGAATACCAATTGAACACGCTGCCTTGAAGTGAAGCCATCGAGGGAGAACATAATTCTCCCAGGGAGCAAGAGGCCATCAAACCTTGATACCGGCACACTACTGAGCCGCACTCCTTACAGAGCATCCAAGGGAACAAAGAAGAAAGGAAAGCAAAGAACCGAATCCCGACTTCAAAAGCCTCCCCGTTTCAAAGCACTGCGCGAACATTAACTGACCTGTCTCCCCAACACCTCTTTGTGGGAGGCACTATTATTTTCTCCACCGCGGGAGCAGCTTGGTTCAAGCCCTGGCCTGAAGCTTTGCAGGCTCCATGGTTGAAGCCGGGGCATCCAAGGATGCTTCGGCAGCCCAGCGAGCCGTGGGTCCCCTTGGGTACCAACCTGCCCTTCCCCTGGAGCTGGTGGGGTGGAGAAGGGGCAGTTCTTCATCAACCTGAGCGCTCAGATTGACATGGCGGGAGTTCTCTTCTGGAACAACACCCATCCTCACGATAAGTCAATGAAGTCCAAGACGTGAACTACAAAAGGGTGCTCTCCTGCATTGCAGGAGGACGCCGGGGCCCAGCTAAGGAGACACCCACACACCTTCCCATCACCTGCACCCAGACCTTCTCTCCTCACTCTCAACACCAGCAGGGAAATGCTCAGCCAGGCTCTGAGCAAAGAGCTCCTCTACCCGAGCATCCTCCCCGAGCATCCCAGCCTGCAGCTCAGCTTAAGAAATCAAAGCACGGCCACTCAAAGCACCGCTTGTAGCCGAGCTTTCGCTGCTGCTCTTAACCCCAGCGACCTCTCCAGCTCTGCCCTGCCAACACCGAGGAAAACAAGCCACTTGACAGGCTCCCTTCTGCTCCCGAGAAGCATTTCCCCGGGGAAGGAAGATCAAGGAAAGCACCGTCTCCCTGTCTAAAAGATGAGGAGATATATTCCAGCCGACATTCAGCACTATCAACATTTTATGAGCTTGGGAATCCAGTTAGTTAGCCAATATTTTACTTAGCTCCAGTTTAGATTTAAAAACTTGACCTTCTCCGGGCGTGCATCTTCCTTGCATTTCTCTCGGCCCCGTTCAGCCGAGCGTGCCAAGTACCGGATTATTTATCCCCCTGGTTCTATTGTTGCAATGTTATTTGTTCATTTGTACTAATCAAAAATCAGTGAAAAGATGGGGCTCCTTGAACAGACACTCTGGGCACCCGCAAGGCTCTCCAAGGCAGTTATCACATAGAGCAAGAGGCAAACGACCCGAAACAACTGTCCTCTTGGCCAGAAAGGCTGTAAATCAGGACACAAAGCAGCCCTGATCCTTCTCCTACTGCTGAGGGAACAGAAAAATTGCTTTTCACCTCTGAGTCTGGATGCCCAGATGCAGACCAGAGCCACCTCGGGTCTAGAAATGCTCTACAGGGGTGAAAATCATGACTTTTATGATGGGAAAAGCCCAAGGACAGAGCAAGGCATCGATTGCCTGGCTGGCTCCCACAGCAACGAAACACACAGACCAAGAAGGGAAATCTCCTGGAGGGAAAGTGAGCAGCAGGATGAGCCACCCGGAACTCCCAACACTCAAGATCAGGGTCCGAAGATCCCACTGGGCTCCTGTCCCAGGGGATGAGCGACTGCCATGTGAGCAACGGGTGACAACAGCAATGACACAGGTACCTGGTACCTATATCACCGACGTCACCATCTACCCTGTACCACCAACATCATCATCTACCCCTACAGGTAGAAAAATTGCACCAATGACACTAATTAACACCCCATGACACAAGCGTGCGGTAGGTGAGCAGCCTCCGTCCCCCTCCTCACGCTGCCTGCCCAAAGTAATAATAGATGAAACAATTGCGTTTTAATCAAGGTAGTTGATTTCGTCTGGTTTACTCATTACCAAACGTGAGCCCACGCTGATCGGGAATGATTTATATCCACAATTTGCAAAATTATTTCTCTATTGATCAACCCCAGGTTTGTTTTCTTGTAGGCTCAGTCAATTAGAGGGAACAGCACTCAGGTGGGCAAATTAATCGGTCTTAAGCAGAGCCCCCGTACAGAGAGGGACTTGGCAAGCCCTGGTGCTGATGCAAACCCTCCCCAAGTGACACCCCACCGAGGTGAGATTTATCCCCGCAAAATGGCCAACACGAGGTTTTCAGCATCATCTCAGTCCCACTACAATTGAGTTTCAGAGGTTCTCTCTGCCTCTGATCCGCGGAGAATGGCTAGAGAGCAGCCCTGAGGAGGACTCGGTGGGGCTGGGGGATGAGAAGCTCAACACCCTGGCAACGTGCACTGGCAGACCAGAAAGCCCCCCACACCTTGGGCTGCATCCCCAGCAGCGTGGCCAGCAGGACGAGGGGGGAGATTCTGCCCCTCTGCTCTGCTCTGGGGAGACACCCCCCAGTGCTGCCTCCAGCTCTGGGGCCACCAACAGCAGAAGGACATGGACCTGTTGGAGCGGGGCCAGAGGAGGCCACCGAGATGCTGGGAGGGCTGGAGCCCCTCTGCTGGGAGGACAGGCTGAGAGAGTTGGGGGGGGTTCAGCCTGGAGAAGAGAAGGCTCCAGGGAGACCTTGGAGCCCCTTCCAGTCCCTCAAGGGGCTCCAGGAAAGCTGGGGAGGGACGCCATAGGAGGAGGGGGAAGGGTTTGATACTGGAAGAGGGGAGATTGAGATCTGGGGAAGGACTTCTTTGCTGTGAGGGTGGTGAGACCCTGGAATAGAAGCTGTGGCTGCTCCATCCCTGGAGGGGTTCAAGGCCAGGTTGGAGGGGTCTTGGAGCAACCTGGTCTGGTGGGAGGTGTCCCTGCCCAGGGCAGGGGGTTGGAATGAGATGGTCTTCAAGGTCCCTTCCAACCCAAAGCATTCTGTGATTCTATGATCAAAAAGGCAGAGGGATGAGACACAAGCAAGGTTTTCTTATCCAGTTTCTGCACCCAGCTTGTCTCAAGTGGTCCCCCCTCTGTCCCATACCCTGAGGCATTTTTGGATGTCCATCTCCTATGACCCGTAGACCCTCCAGGGAGCGCAGCCACCAGCCCAGCAGCCAAACAAGGGGCAAGCCATAGGGAAAGCATCACAGAGAGCACATAGATATGGAGCAGCATCCCCCAGGGCAGATGCTTGCCTGAAAACAGCAGATTACAATCTCCCCTGCCGTTATCGCTGCAAGGCAGAGCCACCCAACCCCTCTGTAAGGCCAAAGGAGGAGGGACACGTCCGCCAGCAAACCCTTCACGCGGTGCTGCCACCTGCTCCCCATCCTGCCCTCGTGGCGGAGCTGATGGATGGGGCTGTGCACCCTCCTTATCTCCTCCAGCGCAACATCGGGCAGCAATGTCAGCCCAGAGGGGCTCCAGGCAGACAGGGTGTAATCACACGGGCTCATCTCTCCCACCAAAGTCAGCTTTTAAGGACCATTTAAGGTGCTTTCCTTAATCTCAGTGCTTGCAGGAGAACCCCATAAATCACAGAGCAACTCCCCCCACCCATCCCAGGCAGCCACAACGCTGCTCCCGGGAAAATCCGCTCTTTCCAAATTCTTCCCCCGTGCCAGAAGGAAGCATCCCTGATCCTGAACCTCACGTGAAACACCTGCTGGGGGCACGGAGTCCCTGTCCACACACACAGCGTGGATGCAGAGCCAACCCCATGGATGCAGCCCGTGAGGAATGTGCCTTTGTCTCTGTCTTCGCAAATGTCAGGGCCCATTCTTTCTTGAACGAGCTACGTATGTGGCAGCGTGATATTAAATTACAAGTCAAATAGTACAAAGGCTTTTAATTACACGCCAAACACAAGCTGCTGTCAGAGAGGAGACACCGGGCTCGATGGCCCATCAGGCTGTTCCGCTCTGGCAATTCCTATCTACCCGGTAAAAGTCCAGGAAATTGGATTGGTAATGGGAACGGGGGCCTTTCACCTCCGGACCAGCCATTCAAATCCAGCCCAGGAGGCAGAAGTAAAGTCATTACCAACCTGATGGCCAGTGTGAAATGAGTCGGGGGGTCTGCAAGCCCCCAGGAGCAGGAGGAACAGGCTGCAGAGCCTCCAAGAAACACCCATGTGATGTCACAAAGCTACCAGGAGTGGGACAGAGCACCATCCATAGCTCCCCACACCTGAATCCCATCACTTTCCACCAGCAGGGATGCTGCAGAACCTCACTCCCGGACCATGGGGCCCAGATTGGTCCTCCTAGATGCTTTCAGCAGCATCTCATCTTCTGCTGAAACCCCACCTGGAGTAATGTGTCCAGCTCTGGAGTCCTCAGCACAGAAAGGACATGGACCTGTTGGAGTGGGGCCAGAGGAAGCCACAGAGATGCTGGGAGGGCTGGAGCCCCTCTGCTGGGAGGACAGGCTGAGAGAGTTGGGGGGGTTCAGTCTGGAGAAGACAAGGCTCCAGGGAGACCTTAGAGCCCCTTCCAGTCCCTCAAGGGGCTCCAGGAAAGCTGGGGAGGGACTCTGGATCAGGGAGGGGAGCCACAGGAGGAGGGGGAAGGGTTTGCCACTGAAGGAGGGGAGATGGAGATGAGATGTGGGGAAGAACTTCTTTGGTGTGAGGGTGGTGAGAGCCTGGCCCAGGTTGCCCCGAGAAGCTGTGGCTGCCCCATCCCTGGAGGGGTTCAAGGCCAGGTTGGAGGGGGCTTGGAACAACCTGGTCTGGTGGGAGGTGTCCCTGTCCAGGGCAGGGGGTGGAACTGGATGGTCTTTAAGGTCCCTTCCAACCCAAACCATTCTGTGGATTGCATGATCTCATCCCTTCCCTGGGTACAGCTTGAGGATATCCCCTCCCGTTTACGGAAAACACTCAAAGCCGCGAGCAGTTTGGTCCAGCAGAGATGAAGAGTACACTTAGACACCGGCTGTTTTTAACAACCTCTCGCTGCAAAAACCAACCCACTCTCCAATTGATGTGGTTATAACCCCCAGGAAGTGGAAAAGCATCGCACTCATCGTTAAGGGCAAGGCACCGAGGGACGAGGGACATGGTGGCCACACCAGGACCTTGCGGCGGAGCCAGATGGCAAACGGAGAGCGTCTAAATCTCAGCCGAGTCCATTAACAACCCTCCTTCCTCCATCTCTCCATCCCTGCAGACGGCAGAGCTAATACCGGGGAAAGGCGAGACAAGAGAAGGGCTGAGCCACCTCGCCAGCACGCTTCAGTCAAGAAGTAAATTGGGAAAAAAAATTAAAAAAAAAAAAATTATTAAAAGGAAAAAAAAAAAAGGCAGCTGAGTGCCATTGTTCCTGGGCATGTTACAAAAATCCACACGCCGCCCGCTTTGGTACCCGGGCTGTCGCATCTGCGAGCTCTGCCTCCAATCTGTAAGGCTAATTTGTTCAACAGCTTTGTTCTCCCCCGGGAGCGGGGTCGTTGGTCACAGAAGATTGATTAAGCTTTTGGTGAATCAACATTAATGAAAAACAACACTGTCTAATGAGTGGGTTTTATGGCAGCCCCATAAAAACAACAACAACCACCAAAAAAAAAGAAGCATTAGGACAGGTAAACAGAGTAACAGCCAGGAGAATCAAGGTCCCCGTCCCTCCTCGAGCCCCCCCTCCCCGTTCTCCCAGTCCCCTCCAGCATGGGAAGAGCTCGCTACCAGCTGGCAGATGGGGACCTTCCCCGGCATCCCCGGGGAAGGGATGCTCATACGAGCCAGTCTGTCACGTTTCTGCAGACTCATCTTCAGCGCGAGCTGCCTCAGATTCTACCCCCAACCAGCCTCTTGCTAGAGAGACAAGCTGGATTTAGCTCCAGATATTGGGAATTTCTGGCCTGGGAATGGCATCCTTTCATCCTTACCTACGCCCTCTCTGCCCTGCGGAGTAGATTCAATTTAAATAACACCAGGGCTTGCTTTCTGAAAACTCACTCGCTGCAGAACAAGCAAAAAAAAAAAAATATATATATAAATAAATAAAATAAAATAATAATAATAAAAATAATAAAAGGCTACCCTAAAGTGAGTATTTTGTTTCTGAAGGCCACTCAGACTACAAGAGTGCAGCCAGACGCCTGCTTTAGGGCAAGCAGCATCAGCAGAGCTCTGCTGGGTCACAGGAAAAATCTCCCTTTCTGCCCCCTGGGCTCCAAAACGATGCTGGATTGAGAGAAATGACAGGTAATCGAATCCATGGCCCCTTCCAGCCTTCGGCTGTGGCATCGGGGCTGCAATTCCCACCTGTGGGACCAGCACTGGGAACGCCTGGCAGAGGATTTTGTATCCTCCCAAGGTGCTTCATTCAGCACTTCAGATTTTTTTTCCGAGCTGTCCTTTAGAGGCTCCAGATCTAAACGGGATAATTGCAGGAGGCTTCTTGTTACAGGACATCATTAAAAATAATGTATGTGCTTGAAGTGCAGTCAGCAGGACCTTGCCAGGGATGAGGGAGGGGAAAGGCGAGCTCTCTGATCTCGGATAGAGAGAACAACCTATTAAAAAGGAATTTAGCCTCTCATATAGAGCCATCAAACCGTTGGAAAGCCCTGGTCTCTGCCCCCAGGCTCTCATACCTTTCAAGGACAGAAAAACTCCAGGCTTCAACCCTTCAATTGTATTTGAATATTTAATTTTTTTTAAAAAAAAAAAAAAAAAAAACCAGCTCTTGTGCCACTTTGCCACCAACTCATTTGACCAGGAGAGTCGAGGCTCTGCCAACTCCTGCGGTTTTAGCTCAGTGACAGGTTCTTTCCCCTTGAAGCACCAGCTCAAGTCACTCCAGTGGGACAAAAATAACCTCTTTTGTTAAATATACATACACCAAAAAAGAAAAAAAAAAAAAAAAGACTATTTCTAAGGCTAGGCAAGAAGTCTTGCTAGGGTTTGACAGGGGAGAGATGTGTGAGACGCCCAGCTGGGAATTCCCTCCTTGTCACCGGGATGACAGTGAGGAAGCAGCTCGGGGGATTTCTCTGAGCATCCCTCCCTCGCAGCGCCAGCGGCGGTACCCCCAGCACCTACAGGGGCAGCGCCAGCCCCTTTCGCATCCCAAAGGCTCCTGCAGACATCAGGGCAAGCCCCAGACGTGCCAAATCCTTGCGACCACCATAGGAGTTGCCACAAATCTTTACCAACCAAAATAAGCTTATTTTTGATAGGCACCAGCCCAGGTGAGAAGAAAGCGTGAGCACCTGCATCACTCCAGACCCAGCTCCATCCTGCCCTTCTCCTCCTTCCCATCCTCCTGTCTCCCCCAGGACCGTTTTCCCGGCTCCCGTTTCATGGAATCACAGAACTGTCAGAGTTGGAAGGGACCTCTAGAGATCCCCTAGTCCAACTCCCCTGCCAAAGCAGGGTTGCCCAGAGCACATCACTCAGGACTGCATCCAGGAGGGGCTTGAAGATCTCCAGAGAAGGGGACTCCACCACCTCCCTGGGCAGCCTGTTCCAGGGCTCTGGCACCCTCACCGGAAAGAAGTTCTTCCTCGTATTTGAATGGAACTTCCCATGTTCCAGCTTGTGCCCGTTGCCCCTCATCCTGTCACTGGAAACCACTGAAAAGAGTCCGGCTCCATCCTCCCTCAACCCACCCTTTAGATACTTGTAAGCATCGATAAGGTCTCCCCTCAGCCTTCTCTTCTCCAGGCTAAAGAGCCCCAGCTCTCTCAGCCTTTCCTCATCAGGGAGATGCTCCAATCCCTTAATCATCTCTGTTGCCCTACGCTGGACTCTCTCCAGTAGTTCCCTGTCTCTCTTGAACTGGGGAGCCCAGAACTGGACACACTATTCCAGTTGTGGCCTCACCAGTGCAGAGCAGAGGGGGAGAATGACCTCCCTCCACCTCCTGGCCACACTCTTCCCTACGCAGCCCAGGATCCCATTGGCCCTCTTGGCAACAAGGGCACATTGCTGGCTCATGGATAGTTTCCCTGCCCACCCCTTCCCACCGCCAAAAGCCAGCAGCGTCATCCTTGTACGGTGTAATGTTTTTATCAATACTGCAAATTCCCGCACATCCAGCCTCCCTTGTATCCTTTTGGTCTTGGCAATGTATTATTCATGTGCTCCCTTGTTTCTTTACAAGCGGAGAAAAACGGAGAAAGATTAATTCCCAG
Organism: Numenius arquata; assembly: GCF_964106895.1. Lineage (NCBI taxonomy): Eukaryota > Metazoa > Chordata > Aves > Charadriiformes > Scolopacidae > Numenius > Numenius arquata. The sequence continues at coordinate 5,795,440 of NC_133597.1, forward strand.
GGAAAATAAAATAAAATAAAATAAATAAGCAGGATTGCCTTTTTTTTTTTTTTTCCTTTTTTAAAGGACTCCAATCCATTCAAACAGCTGCATTCCCCAAGCCTCCCGTGTCACCACTGATTGAGTTTCTTCTCTCCTCAGCTCCCGGTTCCGTTACAGTATCTTGTCTCCTTAGTATTACTGTCGCACTTCCTTTTCATATGCCTGAAATATATACCATTGTGTTCCGACTTTTAGTTTTTTTGTGCAGGGATCCCTTTCATGTCTCATCTTCTGTAAGGTCCTTTTTTCTTGGCAGTCAAGTGCATGAATGTTCGCTGCCAGGAGATTTTGCTTCTATTGTATTCCCGACATATTATAATATATACTCTCATTTTTATTATTTTTTTTTTTTCTATATTGTCTGTGAGGTGTTCCGGGGGGTTTTTTTTAGTTTGTTTTTCTTTTTTCATGCTAGCATGACTTTTTCCCCACGTGGATGCTGCCGGCGTGAGAATAGCCTCCTTGGGAAGGGGGGGAGCGAAGGGGTGAGAGGGCAGGGATGGAACTCCTTATCCCTCCCCACACCACACGTGGTTTTATCGCCGGCGTTCCCTTTCCACAACTGGGACAACCAACAGCAGAACGGCTCGTTCCAGGCCAGGCTTGTGGAAAAAAAAACACCCAACAAAAAGCAACCAGGGATTTCTGTCCCAGGGCACCTGAAAGGACTTTTCTGCTAATCCTGACCTAAATTGCCACAGGACTGTGTTTTTTTTGGTTTTTTTTGCTGCCAAGAGCAAATTCTGCCCCTTCTTGTAATTTTGGTAACAATTTTCAGCCTTAACAGCAGCAAAGTCTCAACTGAGCAAGACCAAAGAGGAAAAGCAATTTTTGGAAAAAAAAAAGCCGGTTTTAGGCCCTGGGAGCCTGAGGTGGGAAAGCTTTGCAGAGCCCAGGAAGCCCCCCAGCCCTGCCAGACCCCCAGATAAACTGGAATAACTAAATTCAATTTCAGCAAGAGGCTCAATGCAACTGCAGGAGGCATCCAGAAGGGGGGTTCCCCATCGCCCTTATCACACCAGGACCGCGCTGAGTCTTAGAGGAGGTAACACCAACCACCAACACCAACCACCCCAAGACCTCCAGCCTCCCTGGGCAAGCCAGGGGAAGGCAAGAGAAAGGACGTACAACCACATCCCTCTTGGAACCGCTCAAAATCATGCGGATAAAGCTTTGCTGCTGGTGCTAAGGGGAATTTTGTCTCACAGTACAGGAACATGCATTTTAGTTACTCAACAGCATCAAATTTTCCCTCTTTCTTTGTCTGTCAAGCTGAAGGAGACCTTTCCACAGCTCAACCTGGCTTCTCAAGCTCTTCCTCACATCCCCACTTCTCTAGGTCAAGAAAAAAAAACTCTGCAACCCCTTTATCAGCCTACACAGCTCCGCCACTGCAACCCAATCACGCCTCAAAAGCCACAGCATCCGTGCACGGGATGCTTCTAATCCTTCCGTCCTCGAGAAGTGAACACATCAGAAAATCCAGAGTTTATACGGCTTCAAACAACTCCACTGGGGGCCCTAAAGACCGAACGGCTTCTGGAGAGATTAGTTCTCCCGTAACACGCTTGTGCCCAGGCTTTCTGATCTCTATCAGCACCCCTCGAAGAGCAGCTCCTTTTTCCATTTGTTCTTTGGACCCCCTCTCCTCAACTCTTCGCCTAATTATAGTTTGTTGGTTGTTATGGCAACTATGGATTTCTCTCGGCACCCAACTCTCACGATTTGGCTGCAAATTGCAACACTGGACGAATACAAATAGGGTTTTAAATCCTTCTGGCTTGCTAGCCTTCCTGGTAAATCCTCCCACAAAAAAAAAAAAAAGCCACACAAAAAGAGCTGTCTTGTCTGCTTGCTCTTATTGCTGTTACTCAAGGAACCTGCAGAGTCTTCTGCACCCCAAGGTACGTAGGAAACTACACGCTCCAAGGCCACCAGCACCCTCCTGCCCCAAAAAGAGCCTGAGCAGGACCTCGTTACCCACCAGACATGAATATACAACATCACCCACTTCGTCTCGCACCTACCATGACAGTTTTCCCACAGTTACTTAGTAAAAAAAAAAACTTAAGCCAGACACAAACCAGGTCAGCTCAACCCGTTCCAGATGAGGATGCCACGTTCAAGCAGGGCAGCACAGCCCAGCTGGTATCACTTAATTCAGCTGACACAAGAGCACACCCAGAAGCCAAAAGCAAGGGCCTTCCCATCCCTTTCCCCATTTTTCCTTATCACCTTGTGCTCAGATAATGGGTATAAACAGCTGAGGGAGATGAGGGTGCTTCCACCAGGAGGTACCAAGTCATCCCATGCCCACCAAGGCAGCAGCACAGCCCTCCTCTCCACTCAAGGGAGAGGACGACACCCCCAAGCCCTTCCGTGGTATTTCTAATTAGAGTCGGTGAAAACAATGCTCTGGACTCCATTTCTTCATGGGGACAGGTTTTGTTGGCTGTGATGCATGGTCAACGCCATGTGATGAGCTCCACCAGATCGTGGACACTAGACCTCTAGAGCCTTCACCCACTCAGCAGTGTCCCTCACACGGGGACAGAGCAGGGAGGCAGCTTTCCCCCAGGACTATCGAGGCAAGAAAACTGCTTTAAAGCAAACACTGCACACAATTTTTACCCATATTAGCAGTTCAGGGTGACCAGAAAAATGACTTGCCCTGGGATTACAGCACCCTCTTGAGCTGTGGTCCAACTCCTAAGTGCACGGGGGGCTTTCCAGTTAGAGGCTTGGCAAATTAATATAAATAATATAATAAAATTGTCCCATATAAACTTGCAGCTCTCCTGAACTGCAGGGGTTTTACACGGTAAAGCCCTTTCATACAGTACATTGCATTACCAGCCAGAAAAAGAGATATGCAGGTCTCATCCACTCATGACCCATCATTACACATCCCACTTGTCTAGTCACGTCTACTCTGAACTTCAAGCACTCCAGGAAGGACATTCAACTGGGGCCTACAGGAGAGATCGGGAGGGACTCTTGATCAGGGAGGGGAGCCATAGGACAAGGGGGAAGGGTTTGACCCTGAAAGAGAGGAGATGGAGATGAGATGTGGGGAAGAACTTCTTTGCTGTGAGGGTGGTGAGAGCCTGGCCCAGGTTGCCCAGAGAAGCTGTGGCTGCCCCATCCCTGGAGGGGTTCAAGGCCAGGTTGGAGGGGGCTTGGAGCAACCTGGTCTGGTGGGAGGCGTCCCTGCCCAGGGCAGGGGGTGGCACTGGATGATTTTTAAGGTCCCTTCCAACCTGAACCATTCTGTGATTCTACGACCTGCAGCCGGGGCTTTTCAAGTCATGGATTATTTTGTCTCAGCCATGAAAGCAATAAAGGCTGGCACACACCAAACCAAAGCAACTTTTCAGTGTTCCCCCCTTCCTCACCAGAACAGAAGCCAACATGCATTTCATGGGGGTGAAACCACTTCAGACCAGAGCAAGTCATTTCATTTTGGGGTACGTGATGCAAGGCCAAAAGCTGGATCCCCCAACTTGGACCGTGGACCACATCCCCTTTTCACGCCCCCAGCAATGCATTACAGGATAACCTGAGCACGTTTCCTCCTAAACCAGAGCAAGGACCAGCTCTCCCACCTCTCCAGGAAGGGTTTCTCTGGTGGGCAGCACTCGCTTTTCTTAGCGACACATTTAAATAATCCATGGAGAACAGGAAGCCCCATAAAGTACTATCAACAAGTCACCAGCCCATAGGATAAACGGGAGATCACCATCCGCCTGCTGCTTGCAGCCCCCATAGGCATCTTTCTGGAAAAAAAAAAAAAAAAAAATCCAGTTTTGGGACCCCAGACAACGCCTGGCAGCTGGGGAAGGGGTGACCCGGATTTCTTCCCAATCCTGGCGAGATGGTTTGCCTTTTCCTTCCAGCACTCTTCCCGCTGCGGCCGCGGGAGGATGAGGAGAAAGTTGCTCCGTGACATTCATGAAGTGCCTGCTGATGGAGAGCTCTGTTTACCAAGCCAGCTGGGGAGGGACCTACCATCAGCTCCCAGCGTGGAGGAGATCAATACTGTAATTGGGCCTGTTTGTAGCACATGAACTATAGTAGCAAGAGGGGGAAACGCAAGCAGGGGAGGCGGGGGACACACACACACACACACACACCAGGAGGGGCTGGCTTCATGGGGCTTGCTGCCCTCTGCCGTGCTGCGGCAGCATGAGGGACGGTGGCCTCCTCCGGCTACTTTTTGGCTTGGGCAAGGGGGTGGGTGGGGATGGGGTTGCACCCCCAACGCACCGATAATGAGAACTAACCCACACCTATGCGGCTGCAAACCTACGGACCAAATATCCCCCCCTTTCACCCCAGGAGAGGTAGCTGCAGACACACACACCCCCCCCCCCGCACTCCCCTCTGCAGGCAGCGGCTGGGTCGAGTCCCTCCACCACTCTTTTTTTCAGCTTCAATACAGCATTTAACGCATAGGAAATCACAAATAAACCTCTTCAAAGCCATTTCGGGGGGGTGGGGGGGGGGGGGGGGGTGGGGGGGGGGGGGGGGGGGAGGGGGTGGGGGGGGGGGGGGGGGGTGGCAGGAGGGAGAGAGAAATCTGTCAGCTGCTTGGATTTGGAGGAAACGGAGAAAATGAAGTTTTACAAGTGGCAGTAATCAATAAAGCATCAGGAGCCCAACGCCGAGAACCTTTCCGCTCAGCCTGGGAGTGCAATTAGACAGCTAATGATGGGGAAACCTCCCCAGGGGTACACA